>NW_025360158.1:0-3985 GCF_016433145.1 Gracilinanus agilis | reverse complement strand
GTATGAAGCATGTAAACAGGTTAAAAATGAATATTAATAAATGTTTAAAAAATTATTTTACTCCCAAATTTCCTAATTCTCTAAATTAATCTCACTAAAAAAGTGTTGTTTGAAGTAGACTATGAGTCTTTTGCTATTAAAAATAAAAGAGGCTTCTGTGTTCTTGAACTGTATTCAGGTATACTGGAACAATACAATGCTTTTTGGAGAAAAGAGCAATTTCTGAATTTCAGCAATCTTTGTCTATTTTTCAAGTGGAAAATTAAGACTATTTGAAAAGGGACCCTATAAATGGGTACTCATCATGTAAGCTTAAATGTCCTTGGTTTAGAGGTGCTCATTTCCAGCCAGGCTTCTTTCACCTGGGTAGTGGGCAGGCAGGTGTCGTCTAGTTCAAAGACAGTGGTTAGAGGTATGGTTTCTATCTCTCCATGCCCTGACAGACTGAGAGATGCCTTAAGTTTGTGAACCCACAAGTGATACACAGGGCTGGTGAAATAGTGAGAGAACTCCTTAAAGTACTACAAGAAAAAAGACTGGGTTATTATTTCAAGACTAAGCATTCCCTTTCCTGTTCCCACCAACATTTACTCAATATGCTCAGATTCAGGGAAGGGAGCTAGAGGTGGTAGAGTAGCTTACTAAATTAAGTTTTGGATATGGAAGACTTAAAATGGGCCTAGAACTTGGGGGACAGGGATACAGGAAGTTTGGTCAAGTGTGGACTTGGTCAAAGGCTTGCTTAGGGATGAATATGAGGTCTTTGGAGCTCTGGAGAGAAATTAGAATAATTTATAAGAACAATAATTGTTCAAGAATAGATATATAGGAATAAAAAACTACTAGGAAGGAGAAGAGCAAGAGAAAAATGAATATAGAACCAGTGAGCAGAAAAGGATGAGTGTGATTTTGTGGGAAGAAATAATGAAATGCAAACAGTGATAAGTGGGCACCTTGAGTGTTTGAATATGAATCTTTGGGATCTGCTTGGATTCATCCTCTGTGACTTTTTGTAATGCTGTCACCTGGCACTCTAAGAACTGGACAAAACCATGAGTACCAAATAGAGAAG
Source organism: Gracilinanus agilis (assembly GCF_016433145.1). Classification (NCBI taxonomy): domain Eukaryota; kingdom Metazoa; phylum Chordata; class Mammalia; order Didelphimorphia; family Didelphidae; genus Gracilinanus; species Gracilinanus agilis. The sequence goes on along the minus strand of NW_025360158.1, from coordinate 2,913 downwards.
CATTTGTCATATCCACTAGGCAGCGAGCTTGGAGAAGCTGTGCTCAAAGAGGTCTCACTGATGGCACCTGCAAATCTAAGGAGAGAATGTTATCAGATTCTTCTATTCCTCCACCTCCAGTTCTCAAATAAAACAGTGAATTTGTCTTCATTCTTCTAAAGCATCTAAAGAAGAGCCCCCCTTTTCAGAGACCAAATCATATCTATTTAGTACAACCAAAACTATTGGAGTGGAAAAGAATAGCAAAAGCTGTTCACACATGAAAAGCCTAAATAAGGGGATAGGATGGCTAGGACATTCATTTCTTTTACATTCTCAACCCTACATTTGAACTACCAACATCACCTACTGCAATACTGCTGCTTCTCTGTCCCCTCTCACACACTAATGAATGGCATGTTAAATGTGTGAGAACCCTTCTATGAATATTTAGAAAATCCATTTGTTTTCTTACTTAGTTTTGGAAGTTCCTTACATTACAACCCTAGGAGAAGACCCTCTCTCTCTTTCCTTAGTGAGCTAAGAGCAGTCCTGCCTGGGGACATGGGACAACTGCCTCTCTTTAGGAGTCTCTCCATCTCCCAGCCCAGTTCTGATTGAGATTCAGTTGCCCCATCTTGCCACATGGAAGCCATGGAAGAGAGTAGACACCCAACATGACATTGTTTTGAGAAGACAGGGTGCAGCTGTGCTCATACGGTTGGATGAATCTTGGGCATTCCCCAAAGGCTGACACAGCAGACCTGTGGAGAGATAAGGAACCCCAGCCATTTGCAGTCGATGAAATGGAGGGCAGTGGGAAAGAGAATCACAGACATTTAGGGAAATGGTAGATATTCCTGAAGAACAATGTGATTTTTAAAAAAAACCACAAGACTCTTATACTTTCAAGTCTTAGAGTTCAGAAAGATATATTAAGTTTGAGAAGGTGAAACCTTCCTCATGTTTATATCCAGAGCCCAGCCAAGAGCCTGATGCCTCCATGTTTGCCACAGACCACAGGATGATACTCACCTTCACCACAGAGCAGTAAGTCTAAACAGGAAGAATAGAAGCAGGCTAACAGGACATATCTGTTGAAGACAGATGCTGGAAGTACGTGAGGCACAGGAACAAAGGTAGGAAGGAAGGATATCAAATGAGAGCATTCTTCATAAATCCATATATATTACTCTACTCTGGGGATACCTGAACCCCAAGTTAGATACATGGTTCCCACTTTACACCCTACACAAAAATATTTTGGTAAAAACCCAATGCTAAAACACTAGATTTTCAGGGGCTCGCTGCAATTTCCTATCTCCTCCAAGAAAACAAAAACAAAATACAAAACACAACGTAAAAACCAGAGTTTACTCACAACCTGTGCCTTCTAGGTCAGAAATTACTTGTTAGGGAGAACCCACCCTTCTTAGGTAATGAATAAATAATGTGAAATAGTCTTGATATTTGTTTCTCAGAAATGCAGATTTGAAGAGAACTGAGAGGACCAGAGCTGGTTTTCAAAGTTGTTTGCACAGTGCATGAACCTGATAACCTGCAGAGAGGATTAGAGAATGTACAATGGGGCCTAATTCCGTCTGACCCATGATCCTCTAAGATCCCTTCAACTACCTATCCCAAAGCATCCATACCCAGGTGGATGGAGAGGTTAAGATGGCCAAGGCACAGTAGTGACCAGCAGGCTCTCTCTGGAAACATTGCACTGGGTTCTCCTCTGGATGGCAATCAGTTCATAGCACAGCCACTCTTCCTTGTGGCCCGTGCTTTGGGAGAATTGGGAGAAGTCCACATAGGCTGAGATAATCTGAGGGAAGACAAAAGGACAAAGTGGTCTCCCCTTAAAAACACCAGTCCCCTCCCTTGCAAAAGCAACATGATGGAGCACAACCAACAGAGTAAGGAGCCCTCATAAAGCCTATTTCCAACACTTACCAACTGATCAAACAGAGACAAGTCACTTAACCTCTGTGAGCCTCTGTTTCCTCATATGTAACAAAGTCTGCGTATTCTGAGTAAAGCCACATTGTGTAAAGGAGAACTGCTATACTGAAAAGAACACTGAATTTGGAGTTAGAATATTTGAGTTTGAGTTCTGTATTACTTTTACTAGCTGGGTAATTATGAGAAAATTACTTGAATTTCTTTGTAAAACTGGAATAATAATGTTTACATCTCCTACTACACAGTAATGTGAGGAAACAACAGAAATGGTTCCCTTTTTCTCATATTTTTAAAAAACCCTTACCATCCAGCTTAGAATGAATAGTGTATTGGTTCTAAGGCAGAAGAGCAGTAAGGGCTAGGCAATGGGGCTTAAGTGACTTACCCAGGGTCACACAGTGTCTGAGGTCACATTTAACTTTGGACCTCCTGTCTGTAGGCCAGGCTATCAATCTACCGAACTGCCTGACTGTCCCCTCACTGACATTTTGAACAATTCCCAATTTATAAGCCTAGAATTCAAGGCATTTCTGCTGCCTTGTTCTTCATCGCACTAACTGCCTTGTCAATTATTTCTCAAGTTACCACTCCAGCCAAGCAATTCCATGCCTTTTACCCCATTCACAACTTTCTCCTCACTTCTATATCTTTTAAACAGGTCATTTTCCTTAATTATTCTTCTTCTCCCCTTCACTGATACCTGAAGTTTTGTTTCTAAATTTGTCAAATATTACCTTCTCTGATGAGATTGTACCATTTAAACCTACCTCATTCTTTTACCCTTTATAAACTTCAGCAAACAGCAAACACATTGAATTGCAACAAAAACTGAATGAATTAAGCTCCATTACAATCTGAACTCAATGACTGCTGTTTGTGTTATTTTGCAATTTTTTTCTTTGCATGTTAGGAGAGAGAGAGAGAGAGAGAGAGAGAGAGAGAGAGAGAGAGAGAGAGAGAGAGAGAAGG
>NW_025360157.1:0-1517 GCF_016433145.1 Gracilinanus agilis | reverse complement strand
GAGAGAGAGAGAGAGAGAGAGAGGAAGAGAGAGAGAGAGAGAGAGAGAGGAAGGAGGGAGGGAGGGAGGGACAGAAAGAGAAGGAGAGGGAGATCCAAGGGGAGAAGGGGAAGGTGAACAGCTTAGCCTCAGGTGAACCAGCAGCCCCCAGCCTCAGAAACAAAGCATCTAGAGATTTTGTCCACCCCCATTCCCAGACATGAGTCATTGGGACCTAGAGAAAAGACTTGGAGGCTGGCACAAGACCTTGTTTCCTGTCCTGGCTCAGCCTCTCACTAGTTCCCTCCATGGCTTTGGGTTAAAGCACAATTTTACGGCTTATGCGTCAGTTCCAGAGGCAAACACATCTGGATCTCAGTTTTCTTATCTGCAAAATGAGGAGACTGATACCATAGTACCATTTCACATTTTAATTTGGCAAGTGATGTGTCCAGGGTCACACAGCTAGGAAGTGTCAGGTCAGATTTGAACTCAGGACTTCCTATCTCTTGGCCTGGCTCTCTATCCACTGATATTCTGTTTTAAGGTCCCTTCTAACTCCCACAGCTAGTCCAATCCCAATCACATATCCTCTTACCCTCAGGGGTTCCCTACTCTGCCTGCCTTACTGCCCCCACATAGCTGCTCACGGTTTCAGGATCCTGTGGGGCCAGCCCTTAACTGTAGTGACTGTATACCTTCCCTAGCCTTTGGGCATGTGAACTCTTCCAGGAATGACCTAGAAAGAAAGTGACTTTTTTATTGAGAACAGAGAAAGGGATTTTATGGCTGGGGAGTAGGGAGGATTATGTCCCCAGTAGGAGAATTAGGATAGGATTAAAAGTAAATCTCATTTAGATTTGACCTGCTCCCCTCTGCCTTTACAGATTCTCTCTATGACCAGCACAGTGAGTAAGACTGAAGCAAAAGATGTCTGTCCAAGGGCAGCGAAGTGGTTCAGTAGATAGAGAGCCAAGCCTGGAGTGGGAGGTCCTGGATCCAAATATGACCTCAGATACTTCCTAGCTATGTGACCCTGGACAAGTCCCTTAACCCCCATTACCTAGCCCTTGCCACTCTTCTGCTTTGGAACCAGTACTGAGTATTGATTCTAAAACAGAAGGTAAAGGGTTTTGTTGTTTTTTTTTTAAGGCAGGGAATGTCTCCCTCAGAAGCCACCTAATGTATGACCCTTCTGCAATTGAAATCAAAGAATCTTCTAGTTTTTAGCCTAGGATAATAACAATAGCTACTGTTTACTTAAATGTGTACTATGGTGTCAGCTGCTCTTCTAAGCACTTGACAAATATTATCTCATTTGATCCTAACAACCTGGAGACACGGGTACTGTAATATTATTCCCATTTGACAATTGAGGAAACTGAGGTAGGCAGATGAAATGACTTGTTCAGGGTTACTTAGCTAGTTAGTGTCTGAAGATTTGAAAGACTATTATGAAAGAAAGAGAGGAAGGAAGGGAGGGAAGGAGAGAGAGAGGAAGGAAGGAAGGAAGGAAGGAAGGAAGGAAGGAAGGAAGG
>NW_025360156.1:0-1228 GCF_016433145.1 Gracilinanus agilis | reverse complement strand
AGACAGAGAGGAGAAAACAAAAGAGAGGGAAGGAGACAGAAGGGAAAAGGGGGGAAGAAATATGGAGGAGAGGGAGAGAGACAGGAGAAGACAGAGGCAAGGATAAAGAGGGAGAGACAGAGAGAGAAAAGAGAAAAGAGATGGAGAGGGAGGTAGAGACAGAGGCAGAGAGAGAGAAGAAAGGAGAGAGAAAGAGAAAAAGTGAGAGAGACCATCTCTAATGGAGGGGGCCTCAGACTGAGTCATGACCAAACATGAATCTGGCCACTGACACTAGCTACTTGTGTGACCTTGGAAAAGTCCTTTTTCCTCCTTGGACCTTAAGCTTTAGAGAGAGTATTAAAGAGTAAAGAAGCACTGCCCACTTCTCAGAAAAGTATTTGGAACTCTGTGGGCAAAGGTGCTATCCATGAAGCTCATCCCCTGTCTGATGTATGGTGAGCTTGAATGCTTACGCAGGAGCTAAGCTCCTTGTTGCCATTTCTCCAGATACCCATAAGTCACATCCTGAGGTATTTATCAGATCTCCACAGTTGGGGCCGGGGACAATCCAGAGGCTCGGACCAAGTTATGCAAAGTCTAACCCCGCTTTCCACAGGACTTTAAGGTTAATAATGTACCTTCCTCCTAGGAGGCAGGGTAGCCTAAAATTTTTCTGGAGAAGATGATGGCTTGAGTAAGGTTTTGAAGGAATCTAGAGATCTAAGAGATAGAAGTGAGGAAGGAGGGCATTTCAGGCATGCGGAACAGCCTGGGCAAAGACATGGAAGCAGGAGCCAAAATGGAGAATTCAGGAAATAATGAGTTAGTTATATTGGCTGGAACATAAATAAAATAGAATGTAACCTCTTTAAGAGCAGGGACAGTTTGAGACAGCTAGGGGGTTCAGTGGATAGAGTCAGGCCTGGAGATGAGAGGTCCTGCGTTCAAATCTGACCTCAGATACTTCCTAGCTGTGTGACCCTAGGCAAGCCACTCAAGTCCCATTGTCTAGCTTTTAGTGTTCTTCTGCCTTGGAACTAATGCTTAGTATTGATTCTAAGATAGCAGAAAAGGACTAAAAAATAAACAAACAAAAAAGAAGAATAATGAGTTTCAACTTTGTCTTTTTCTCCCCAGTGCTTGGCATTGTGCCTGGCACACAGTTGGTGATTAATAAATGTTTACTGATTGATCAATTAGCTTTATTATGAATACTATTATCAATTATTATTTAATTATTGATATT
>NW_025360155.1:0-2958 GCF_016433145.1 Gracilinanus agilis | reverse complement strand
CTCTCTCTCTCTCTCTCTCTCTCTCTCTCTCTCTCTCTCTCTTCTCCTGGACCTCTTGAGAAGGCAAGCAATATGATATCTGTCATACATCTGAAACCATGCAAAACATATTTCCATATTAGCTGTTTTGCAAAAGAAAACACATATACACATACACGAGAAAAATAAAGTGAAAAAAGTATGCTTCAATTTGTACTCAGAATTCATCAGTTCTCTCTCTCAAGATAAATAGCATTAAAAAAACCCAAACAACCCTTGCCTTCCGTCTTAGTACCAATACTGTGTATTTTGTGTCTAAAGCAGAAAATCCGTGTAAGGGTTAGGCAATGGGGGTTAAATGATCTGCCCAGGGTCACACAGCTGGGAAGTGTCTGAGGTCAGATTCGAACTCAGGGCCCATCCTGTTTCCAAGTCTGGCCTCTCTATTCACTGAGCCACCTAGCTACCCCCTTGATAGATAGCATTTTTCATCATGGGTCCTTAGGAATTATCTTGGATCATTGCTTTGATAAGAATAGCTAAGTCTTTCTGTTACTGTATCCATTGATTTCCTGGTTCTGCTCACTTCCCTTCGCATCAGTACATATAGGTCATCCCAGATTTCTCTGAAGCCATCTTGCTCGTCATTTCCTATAGCACAATTATTCCATCACAATCATATACCACACGTAATTTGGTCATTTCCCAAAGGATAGCCAGAGTGCTCGCTTCAGCAGCACATATCCCAATTGATGGGCAGAGCATCAATCATAGGATCACAGATTTAGTACCTGAAGGGACCTAAGAGTCATCTGCTGCAACTTCCTTGTTTTAAAGATGAAGAAACCAAAGCTCAGCAGCGTTAAGTAACTACTTGCCAGAGGCCCCACAGATAGTAAGTGGCAAAGACAGGATATGGGGGACACTTTGCTTTCATGCTCCAAGAGAAAGTTGGCCATCAAGGAAGGAAAGAATCAAGGGGAACTGATTCCCTTCCATTAACTTTGAGACTCCCAGACTCATAGGGTTCCCTGGGCACTTGCCTAGTACTTCTATTGGATAAGCTAACACTGAAATTGTATTCTTCCCATTCCTCTTTGTAAAGGGAATTTTCTCCAAACAAAAGGAAAGATTAGAAAAAATAAACCACACAGCAAAAAAAAAAAAAAAAAAAAATGATCCCCTTCTTTGTTCTGGACACTTATGTCTGGGTCTTCAACAGACCTGTGCTCTCAGTGGCGGACAGGATTCTCTTTGTGAACTCAAGCCAACAAACATTTATTTAATTCCTTAATAACTGGGAACACAGATATAGTTCGAAGGAAAGGTAGTTCCAGACCTCAAGAATTCATATCCTTTTTTTTTTTTAAACTCTTATCTTCTGTCTTAGAATCAATATTATGTATTGGTTCCAAGGCAGAAGAGTGGTAAGGGCTAAGTAATGGGTAAGTGACTTGCCCAGGGTCACACAACTAGGAAGTGGCTGAGGCCATATTTGAACCCAAGAACTCCCATCTCTAGGCCTGGCTCTCAATCCACTGAGCTACCCAGCAGCCTCCAAGAATTCATATTCTGATGGAGGAAGATAACATATAATAGGGAGATGGAAAGAGGAGTGGAATAAGAAAGGAGGAGGAAAGAAGGCATTTGATTGTGGGCATGGTGAAGTCCAAAAAAGTCAAGAATGGCGTGAACATGGCTGGTCCTGGAGTTTCCTTGCCAGAGTTGGGGCTGAAGGACGGGGGTCTTTCCCTAGTTTTCTTGTCCATGGGGTCATTCACTCATTTCAGTCATGTCTGACTGTTTGTGTCCCCATTTGGGGTTTTCTTGGCAAAGATACCAGAGCGGTTGGCCATTGCCTTCTCCAGCACATTTTGCAGATGAAGAAACTGAGACAAACAGGGTGAAGTGCCAGATTTGAACTCATGAAAATTAGCTTTCCTGACACCAGGTCCAGCATTCTATCTATCCACTGTACCACCTGGCTGCCTGTTCTTTTCATAAATTGTTCATGGAAGAGCTACCCAATATGTTGGGAGCCTCTTAACATATGGATGATGGCAATAATAATAATAATAATTAATATTTATATAGCACTGAGAATTCAGGGGTTAAGTGACTTGCCCAGAGTCACACAGAGCACATGAGGCAAATTTGAACTCAGGTCTTCCTGACACCAGGCCCGGTGCTCTATCTGCCACAAGACCTAACTGTCCCTCATGTGATGCAAACTCACCGTGAACATTTTCATTCCCCTCGGTGTCACCTACATTCCTGATTCTTCAGAGATAATCCTTTTTTGGTGACTTCAGTGTGTCCTGGAAAGCCATGATGCAATTCCAGAAATAAGAATTTGCTTTTTTGGGTGCCATGCTGAGCTATTAATTCATCTCCAATTTGTGATTAACTAAATGCCACAGGCTTCCCCCCGCCCTTTTCTTTTCCAGATTACATGTTATTGCAATTAAAAAATGTTTTTTCTTTATTTTATTCCAGTAACAAATTTAATGCAATTTAAAAATCATTGTTTTCTGACATTTTACATTCCATGTTCTCTGTCTCCCTCCTATCCTTTCCCCCTCTTCAAGATGGCAGGTAACACCGTAATAGATGTAGAGTGATTTATCTGAGCTCCAGTAGAATATCCAAGCCAATGGTTATTAGTCTATGTTCTGTGCTCCTGCTTTTTAGGCTCTCCCTCCTTGCTCTGACGTTCTAGGGTAATCTATGAGGAGAGGGGCACGAGAGGGCCCAAGGACAAGGTTAAGTCCTGCGTTGGTAACGTAATAGCCAGAGAACCTCCTGTTGCTCTTAGCTTTGTACAATTATCTGACCTGTTCAATCAAGGACTTCCTCTGCCTTTTTTGTTGCAAATCCAAAGTCCAGTTAATCAAATGCAATTCAAGAATACTGTTGGCTGACGTCAAGTCATGACATGCAGAGAGAGAGAGAGAGAGAGAGAGAGAGAGAGAGAGAGAG
>NW_025360154.1:0-6621 GCF_016433145.1 Gracilinanus agilis | reverse complement strand
GAAGAGTGGTAAGGGCTAGGCAATGGGGGTAAAGTGACTTGCCCAGGATCACTTAGCTAGGACATGTCTGAGGCCAGATTTGAACCTAGGACTTCCCATCTCTGGTCCTGGCTCTCAATCCACTGAGCCACCCAGCTGCCCCCTTTACTTTCTTTCTTAACATTGTTTTCTAGTATTTCCTTCCACAAAAGGAAGGAAAATGTTTTATATGATTGTACATGTAAAATGTGTGTCAGATTGCTTACCATTTCAGTGGAAGGTGGGACAAAAGAAGAGAGAGAATTCAATTCAAAATTTAAAAAAATGTTAAAAATTGATTTTACATGTAGTTGGGGAAAACTAAGATCTCAAAAAATTTTCAAATTAAAAAAACATTATAACCATGATATGACAAATTACTGGTTACAGGTCAAAATAACATACATAACAATGTGAAAAAGTTAGAAATATTACAAGAATAATCAAAATATAATATAGAGACATAATGTAAGCACATGCTGTTGAAAAAAATGGTACAAGGTGATTCAGTGGAGAGAGAGATACATGCCTGGAGATGAGATGTCTTGGGTTCAAATCTTGCCTCAGATATTTCTTAGCTAGGTCATCATGGGCATGTCAGTTAATCCAAATTGCCTAGTCCTTGGAGATCTTCTTCTTGGAACTAAGACTTGTATTGATTCTAAGGCAGAAGGCAAGAGTTGAAAAAAAGAGAAGAAAAGAAAAGAAAAATAACACTGATACTCTTCTAGCCACAGGGTTGCCACAAACCTACCATTTGTAAAAATCTCAATATCTGTCAAGGATGATAAAGCAAAGAATAATACAATGAGGCATACCTGAAAAGTAATTTACTCTGTCTCCTATCTAGCATTCTTGTATATTTTCATGACAGGATTGGTCAGAAGTTAAATTCTTGTCCTTCCAAAATAAAATTTAAAAAAGCTCTTATTAATAATTTGATATGTACAAAACATTGTCCTAAGTCCTGGGGATGCAAATATGAATGTGAAACAATCATTGCTCTCGAGGAACTCATATTTTAAAGGAAGACACAATATTTCAAGGGGAATGATGTATGGGGATAGTTGTTTTAGTTTGGAAAAATAGTGACGTTGAGTGAGACCCAAGAGGTCTGTATTGACAAACCCTTTCCAGTGGCAATGACAGTATTGATTTGATTATGGTTCCATAGCTGGAAAGCAGGAAATGGGGGATGAGTTTGGAAGGTGTGGCAGCTGACCTGACAAAGATGTTTCAGGAGTAAAATGAAGTGTGGCTGGAGCTGGCCTGTCTATAGCGCGCCAAGTAAGGCACTCGCTCTCCATTTTTCTTACTTTTAATGTGCCCACAATAACTCTTCTCCTCTTCTTGGTCTATAAAAATCCTCTCTATCCTCCAAGCATAGACCAAGTGTTGCCTTCTTGATGAAGACTCCGGGCTATATTGATCTTTTCCTTCCTTGAATCCTTATTATAGCAGTTTTAGTCTGAACCACACTAGTTAGCTTTTAATTATTTATGGTCTTGCATAGGTTTCTATTTGTGTTAGTCTTAAAAACTCTGGATAAATGTGAGCTATTCTTAATGAGATTGTAAGTTCCATGAAGCCTGAAACCATATACTTTATTCCTCTTTTGCATCCTCCATGTGGTTGACACAGAGTAAGTACGTGGTAGATATTTCTTTCTTTCTACTTGAGCCAGTGTGGAATAAGGGAGAGGATGAGGAATCTGGAATCAAAATCCTGCCTTAGCTACTTAGTGGCTATTTCACCATGGATAAGCCAGTTAACTTCTTTTGGTCTTAATCTTCTCATTTGTAAAAGGAGGACAATGGACTAGATGATTTTGAAGATGATATAGTCTAGTTATAAACCTACAAGCTTAAACTATCCTACTTAGATTCTCCTGTCCCTTTTCCTTCCCACCTGCCGAGCCATACTTGACCCAGCTTTATTATGAAAGACACTTTTCAAAAACAATCATCGAAATTCAGGAAAGACATGCACACTATACAACTTTCAAACTCCTCTCCTCCAGGGATTACCAAAAACATAAAATCCAATGAAAGGCTTTATTTTATATTTTAAACAGGGAAAGTTTCGAGCGAGGGTGGACACTTAAACATTAAGCATATGTTGCTTAATAACTTTTCACAAGCTTGCCCTGACATTGAAGAAATGAAATGAAAACTGCTGAATTCTTAATTGGAATAGATTACCAGTCTGAAAGGGTCTTTGTCTCTTTTTGGGAGGCCACCTCAGGGACATAATTTAAGTCCAGATTGCCTGAAAGACTGGTGTCCAACACAGTTGATTTGAGGGTGGGGGGAATGAGGGAAACAGACAATTCATGATAAGTCCCTGATTTTGGAGAAGTTGATGCTTATGGGAGACAGGGAAGAAAGCACAAATCTTTAAAGATATCCACTCTTACCTGCACTAGACAAGCTGAAGGCCTCAGTGTTCATACCTATGTATCTGGTGTGTGTGTGTGTGTGTGTGTGTGAACCCTTTCTTCGTATTCAAGAAAAGTCCATTCAAAAAATAGGAGAGGAAAAAATCTCCACCCATTTCAACCTAGCTTTTGGGACATTTCTGTATGAAACATCTGCTCCATTCCCTGAAAACATCAAAGCATTCTGTGTTCTAATAACATAGCTTTTTTAAAAAGGTAAAGCAAAATTCTGCGTTTTATAAAACTAGATAAAAAGTAGTTTTTCAAGCTATGCAAATCGCCAGAAATGCAAAGTTGTCAAAAATTCACACAATTCGCTTGGTATCTCCAGCACCTTCAGTTTTCTGTTTCTGATCTGTTTTGACATCTTCATTTTAAAGGGGAAACTCTTATGGGTAACTTAAATATTATTAGGTTTAGAGAAAGGGGAGAAGGAGGAATCTCAGCTCCTGCCTGTCTTTCTAAGCTTCCAAAATGCTTCAAACCTATTTACCTCTTACATCATTTTCTTAGGGTTGTTCCCATCCTTAGTGGCATTGGCCTTTCCCTTTTTTCCCTCTCTCCCTCTTTTGCAGAAGCTTTTTTCCCTTCTCTTCCTCCTTTGCAGTTTGGATTTGGATTCTGGCTTCCAAGGGGCAAGACCCAACTTAGACACTTAGACTATCCTACTTAGATTCCTCCAAAAGTATTTTTAGTATTTTTATTTTAAAGCTGTTTGAGGGCTGTTTTAAAGCAGATTGATATAATATTGTCAATGAATTTCTCAAAGCAGAAGAGCAATTTGCAAGAAGAGATTATATGCCAGATCAACAATTTAGTCAAAGCACATTTATTTATCTCCTACTATGTACCAGGCACTGGACTAAAGTGCTAAGCATACAAAGACAGTTCTAGGTTTCAAAGAACTCACTGTCTACTATATTCAAACAAGTTAAATATAGGATAAATAAAAATAGTGCTAATTGAAAGTGGCAGCCAGACATGTGAGGAGGATTGTTTTGAATTTTAAAACTCATTTGGAACTATTAAGATGAGAGTGTTTCTTTTGTTTTATACTTTTGGGGAAGAAAATTCCTAATGATCATCATTATTTGAATATCTTTAGGGAGAAATTAGCTCAATATGCAACATATTTATGTTTCATAGCCATAGTGGAATTCTGTACTTAAAATTGAATTTAAATTGATAAAAATAAGGAAATGATTTGTAATTAATAAAAATAGCACATCATTTTTAAAATTTTAAATAATGGTTTTCACAAAGGCAACATTTGATACATTAATTCTGGCTAAATCATTGTTTTTCAACTGGATAAAGAAGTGGGCTCCAGTGGAGAGTAGTGGTAGATGAACTAGTCGTAGAGAAAGAGAGTAAGAAAGCAAGAGATAATTTGATAGCCAATCATTATATTCACAGAGGGTAAAGAAAATGTGATAAAGGTTCCTAATGTGTTGCAAAGATCCCCTATTTTCAAGAAAATATGGACAAGAATTGTCAGTTAAGTGATGAAATGAATAGAATGTTCGGCTCAGTCAGGAAATCCTGAATTTAGATTTATCTCAGATACTTAGTAATTATGTGAACTTGGACAAGTCACTTAACATCTATCTGCTTCAGTTTCCCCATTTGTAAATTAGGGCAGTAATAGGAGTCATTTTCCATTGTTATTGTGAAGAAAAAATAGGACAATATGTGTCGAGCACTTGGCAAATCTTAGCGCATTATATAAATACTACTACTACTACTAATTATAATAAAAGCTAGCATTTATTTAGCACCAACTGAATGCCAGACATTATGCTAAGCACTTTACAAATATTATCTTATTTAGACCTCACAACACCTTGGGAGGTAGCTTGTCATTTTACAACTGAAGAAACTGAAGCAAACAGAAATTAAGTGACCTGCCCAAGGTTATTTGATCACACAATTAGTAAGTATGTGGGGTCAGATTTGAACTCCAATCTTCTTGATTCCAAGGCTAGCATTTTATCTACTCTGCTACCTAGCTACCTCTACCTAGCTGTTATTATTATTATCAACTCATAGGAAGGGCAGGCATGGTTAGCTTGCAACCTGCCTTGCTGGAGAGAATACTCATGTAAAGGAGATCACAGATCCATAAAAGCATGGAAAGAAGTTAGTAGCAGATTATGAAACATGGTCACTGGCTAGTTATTTCCAACATATACCCTCTATTCTAGGATAATCTCATCATTCTCTTTTCTCCAAACACTATACCTGAATACCTTTTCCTGCTTATGCTTTCTGCTGTTTCTCTAGCTGGGGTCTCTTTTTCATCCCAGTCTGGAATTCCTGCCCCTCTAAAAATGCTACTAGTGCATCAAGGTCTATCTCAAGTTCTATTCTTCCATTTGTCTTCTCTGATAACTCTAACCAATGTTGCTCTCTTCTCTGAATGCTCCTTATTACATGTAGACATTTGGGTGATTGTATATGACTAAAGATGAAGCTAAGTCAGTCATGGAATAAAAATGAAAAAACCCAAGTGCTACATTAGTGCCCTTGAGAAAGAAAACAACTGATAGGATGGTCACCAGAATATTTTTTGCATTCTCTTTATAGGTTGTAAAATCATTCAGTTAGAGTGAGAAGAAACATTAGAGACTATTGAGTTCTTATTTGGCAAATCAAGGAAACAAAAGGTCCAGGGACATTGGATTATTTGCCTATGGTTGGAGCCAAAATGTTAAGAGTGAATTAAGCATTTCTGCTGAGCTTTCCCAACCAGACCCTCTAAACAGCTTTAAAAAATATGTAAATCAAATTCTGAACAAAATAACTAAAATCATCCTAGTGACTTATTTTCCCATCCCAGTATGACTTAGAAGGACAGAAAGTCTGTGGACATTGGTATCAGGACTGTCCAGCAGTTTGGTATAGAAGAAGTGGCACCCGCTGTGGGGCCTAAAGGCAATGACAACAGCAGTAGCATCAGGAGCACTCAGCAACTAAAGATGATAAAAGGATTAAAATTTGGTCAGAAAGATATTGCAAGGGACTCCTATGCTAGCACTAGGCTTGGAATCTAGTGCCATTTGGCAGCTCCTTTACTCTAGATCTCAATTTCAGGATGAAGAGATGCAATTATGAGGGAGCAGAGGTTCTCCCTAGGTAGGTGCCAGAGAGTGCAGACCAGGAGAATAGTGACCATAATTCTTCCAATCATGCCACTTTGGAAACAGTGAAAACCTATATGCCACCAGATCTTTGGAAAAAAATAATCAAACAAAGAAAACTTGACCATAAAAATCTTCTTTGGTGATAGGGAAGCTAATGGCTCAAACTCAAAAGAAAATGATGACTTGAAAACCTTTTACAAACAAAGCCTCAAAGAAAAATGCAGAGTAGACACAAGACCAACAAGAATTTCTAAAAGAGCTAAAGAGATTTTTTTAAGAGAGCAAAAAATTTATTTTAAAGATCAAGTAAGAATGGAAGAGGAATTTTGAGAAAAGAAATAAGAAAGAAAATCATAAAAAGATAATTAGCTTGACAAAAAGAGGCAAAAATGCTAAAGAAAATAATTCCTTAAAATCAAAATTGGTCAATTGATTAAATTAAAGTTAAAAGTTCCTGTCCAAACAAAACTGATGCATCCAAGATTAGGAAGGGAAACAGCAAATTGCAGGAGAAATGTTATAGCCAGTATCTCTGATAAAGGCATCATTTCCCAAACATATAGAGAACTGAACTAAATTGATAAGGATACAAAGCATTCCCCAAAGGCCATAAAACTTTGAACCAGTAGTACCACTACTAGGTAATACAAAGTAAAGTGATCAAAAAGAATATTGTACACAATAACAACAAATATGTAGGATGACCAACTGTAAATGGCTTAACTATTATCAACAATGCAGGGATCCAAGACAACTCCACAAGACTCATGACAAAAAAGGACATCCACCACAAAGAAGGAACAGAGTCTGAGTGCAAATTGAAACATATCATTCTTTCCTATATTTACTCCAAGAATTTTTCTCTAGAATAAACAGTGTTTCTTCTTTCACATGATGAATATAGAAATATCATATGTATTATATGATAATATATGTACCACCTGTATCAGATTACCTGCTTTTTAGGGGAAGAAGGATGGGAGAGAGAGAGAGAGAGAGAGAGAGAGAGAGAGAGAGAGAGAG
>NW_025360153.1:0-8017 GCF_016433145.1 Gracilinanus agilis | reverse complement strand
ATTCTGAAGCATTCCAATTTTATATATATATAATATATATGTAATATATATTATATATATATATATATATACACCCCTTCCTGCTTCATTCACTGAATTGCTGACTAAAAGAGTGTGATAGTGTGTGAAATGAGCATAAAAACATAGCTGTTAGGTGGCACATGCACATTAAGGTAGGACATGGAACAACAATACAGTTTCTGACTTCTAGCATGATCTGATTGAAGCTCCCCATGCACGGCTTCTGACTCTTGGTTTGACAGGATTGTGTGCCTGGAGGTCAGAACACATGACTCAAATTGTTCAATCAAAAGCTTAGTAGGTATAATGTTATGAGCAAGATATGAGAGCCTGGACTAGCGGTAATGGAAGTCTTTCTGCCATTTTTTGGCTTTTGAAAGAAGCTCTCTTGCTGGGGAGCCTTCCTGGTGCTTAGCTATATAAGCCATCTCTGAGAAGTGGCTCAGCATGGGTTGGCCCAGCTTTGGGCCAGGTGGTACTATGCTGGGTTGGAATCCAAGAACTAAAACTTAAAATGGAGCCAGAGACTTTGAGTAGTTAGGTTGGTAACCTTATTTCTCTCTTTCTTTCCCTTTACTAATAAATATTATCAATTTAGTATAAAGTCTCCAAGATTAATTTCTATTTATTATAATTGCATTGTCCATTATCCAGAAGCCTTGCAAGCATGCTAGCATGGATTAGATGTAAAATACTGATGAATTTCTCTGGACAACCAAATTTTGCCACAAATTTTGCCACATAACAAAGGCCTTGGTCAGATCAATAAATGTTGTGTGCAGACCTCTGTTTTGCTCTAGGCATTTCTCCTGAAGTGTTTGGATAGAAAATACTATATGGATTGTTCCTTGGTCCTTTCTCAAAGAACACTGGTTCTTAATTAGATGACCATCTTCCATGTGAAGGTTGACTGACAAGAATCTGACCAACAATGACTAAGAAAGAGAATCCCATGTGATTGTCCCAAACAACCTAGTTCCATTTCTTTCATGGAGGTGGACAATGGAGGCATCCTTGATCTCTTAAAGCATAACTTCCTGTTGCCAGACAACCTAGAAGATTTTAGTCCCCTGCCTTGTAAATCTCAGCTGAAATGGAATCAACAACAGGTGTTTGCCACATAAGAGGAGCCTAATGGTATTCAAAGCCTCTCTTTAAGGATCTGTATGCTGAGAGCTAAATTGACAGGTTAAGGAACACTCAGTCCACCAAAATCTTCAAAACACACATAACAAGAAATTAAAGTGACTCAAAACAAAGGAAAGAAAAAGGGATATGTGTCACTGGGGTGAAAAGAGAGATTATGACACTAA
The DNA here is from genome assembly GCF_016433145.1 of Gracilinanus agilis. Lineage (NCBI taxonomy): Eukaryota > Metazoa > Chordata > Mammalia > Didelphimorphia > Didelphidae > Gracilinanus > Gracilinanus agilis. Next base: position 6,683 of record NW_025360153.1, on the reverse strand, counting down.
CTGCACACTGAGGGGAAGTTGCAGAACCTAGACAAGCCCAAAGCACTTCCATGTAAATTGAGGCAAAGAAATGACAGAGTTGGGTGCAGCCCAATGCAAAAGCAAAAAAAGCGCAAAGCCCAAAGCAAAAGAGAGGGAAGTAGCCCAACAGCTGCCAAGTGGCCTGAAGGAGCAGACCTGTGTATTGGAAAATAGCCCAATACAGGGAACAACAAGGAAACCAACAGCAGGAGGAGTAGAATCAAGCTGAACAAAACAGTTGCAAGTGTCCCAAGAAATCAGCTAGGCCACCCCTGGCACACACAGGAAGTATACAGACAACTGGGTCTAAACTAAAAACCCAAGAAGGCTATACTGTAGCCTGGGAATAGAACTCCCTCTATCCTAGGAGGCGAGCCAAATCTCAACAGATAGACAAGATAATGAGAAGAAAAATAGAAAATAGAAAATATGAATAAAATATAAATAAAATAGAAAATAGAAAAATGAGCAAAAGACAAAATACCTAATTTTAAGGTATTTTAATTTAGTGACAAGGAAGATCAAAATATAAATTCAGAAGAGTACAACAATGGCAAAAATGAAACTTGTGAGCCCCAAAGGAAAACATGAAAGGGTATTAGTTATAAAAAGAAGTCTTGGAAAAGCTTGAGAAGAATTATTTTAAATAAAATAATTTTTTAAAAAGATAGAAATATTTGACCATTTGGAAACTATAATGGGTCAAATGGAAATGGAGGCCAAAAAAAAATCTAAGGAAACAACTTCCTAAAGATTAGAATGGGCCAATTATAAAAGGAAACAAAAGCTCAAGGAAAAATAACTCTCTGTAATATAATTGAGTAAATAGAAGCTAATAACTTCATGAGGCATCAGGAAACAATAAGACAAAAATCAAAAGAATGAACAAAATAGAAGAATATATAAAATGGCTCCCTGGAAAAAGAACTGAACTGGAAAATAGATACAAAAACAAACAAACAAACAAACAGTGTAGAAATCATCAGAATACCTGAAAGCTCTGATAAAAAAAGGTCTGCATACCATATTACCAAAAATGGGGGTGGGGAGGGAAAACTGCCCTGATATTCTTGAACAAGAGGGGAAAATAGAAATGGAAAGAATCCAATGATCACCTCCTGAAAGAGACCCTAAAATAAAACATCAGAAGCCTATTATAACAAAATTCAAAAACTTCCAAACCAAAGAAAAAGTAGTTCAAGTAGCCAGACGGAAACAATTCAAATATTGTGGAGCCACAGTCAGGATTACACAAGGCCTAGCAACTTCTATATTCAAGGAACAGAACAAAATGAATATGATATTCCAAAAAGCAAAGGATCTAGGCCTACAATCAAGAATCACAAAGCCAGTGAAATCGGTATAATCCTAACGGAGAAAAAGGTGATGTTTAATGAAATAGAAGACTTCCGGGCTATCCTGATGAAATTCCTTCTTCAGTTGGAAGTTCAACTAGAAAGGGACTGACTTCAACTTGAAGTATATGCTCAATGGCTTTAGCATTGATTTATAATGAACTGTTGGGTATATTATGGAAGAATTCAACCTATTTCTCCAGAATTATGTTCTTATCACTGACCTGTGTGGATCCATCAGTGCTAAATAGTTGAGATATGCCATAGATTTTGGGACCATAAATAGCCTTTAGGGTATCATAGAAATGCTTAGGTTGTTAATATCACCATAAATTGAATGTCATCTACCTTATTTCACTCGGGCCTGCTACTTAGATTGTTAAGTTCCCTCCCAGCAAGACATGTTCTTCATGTCTACTAGATTTCATATTGTCTATGATCATGGGCATATTTCATGTACCAGTGGTGAGTAGAATCATATTCACAAAAGTTTGGAAATTTGTTTTGTTTGGACTACAGGTTAAGATTCCCATCTCTTGCTGTAAGCTCCAGGATTAAGTTGGGTAAGTAGACAATTTCTAGGGCACCTTTTCTCGTCTCTTTTTCTCAAACCAGGAAGTAAGCAGTGTAGTCCTTAAAGACTACTCAGATACCCAGAAGGCTGCTGAATCCTATTGCTGCTTCAGTCCAGTGAGAAGATCACCTTATTCCTTAGGCTGTAGTGTGCAGGATTGGGACTATAGCTCCCAGTGTATCTACATCTGTAATATCAATTTCTGATAAGTAAATGGAGAACAGGATGAGTGACAACCAACAGTTTTAGAATTTGGAATTTACCCAGATGCCATGAGCCAGGGGTCAAAAAACAGTTACTGCCAGGACTATAAAAGGTAGAAGCTGGATCAAGAAGCTCTCTTACTCCTGAGAAGGGGACCTGGGTGGCTGGGTGGGTAGGCCAACCAACCTGCTTAGATTTCCTGTATCCTGTTACACAAATTATCACATCCTCAGCTTCTGGATAGAGCTGTGCTGTACATTGATTTTTTATCATCAAGGAAGAATACAATCAATACTCAATGCACCTGGTCAGAACCAAAGGTACCTGGCCTGGCATGAGTGCCACAGAGCGGGGAACCTCTCCAACAGACAATCTCAACCTGATCAATTTGTGATTGCAAACCTGATCATCAGTAGTCTAGTGTAGTTTTCCAACACCTCCTTCCTTCAATCCCTGATCTTTGCCCTGAGTTTGTTACAATTAAATCAGAAAACTTACCTACCTGGATGCTGTTATTATTCTAAAGTTCACTACCATATTCTTTGGATCTAAGGAGAAGGGATTATTCAAACAAGATCAAACCATATTCATAGGTGTTACCCATCAAGTTTAACCCAAGGTAAAGGTTCAGAGAAGCTGTGTGATCCAATTCACAGCTTTGTACTTGATCACTTAGTCCTGGGCACTGTTAAAGGAGGTGTGTGTGTATTCAGATGAGCTTCATATACTTTGTGGGACCAGTGTTCACTACCACAACTTGGTGCCCACCCAAGCTACCCACCTCACTCAGCTTACGTCCTTAGACCATCAGAGGACCTTGGGCAATTTTTCTATCAGGCCCTATCCAGTAGCATCATACCACCCATAACATATCTGCTGCTTTTTCACTTGCTCATAGCCACAGGATTTTGAGTTAGGAGTAAAACAATATAATACTGAGATAGCAAAATGTAAAATGGTATGATGATGCATTTTGACTGACATATAAATTTAATTTAAATAAGGAAGTTTTAGAAGAGTGACTGGCCTCATTCTTCCTGGGTCTTTGGAGTCCAGTAGCAAGACAAATCAAGATGGCTTGAAATGCAGTGGATAACCTTGGCTTATTTGATACCTAACCAAGCTCTAAGTGTTCCATACTGGTACTAGAAAAACAATGGTTTTGATTATATGGATTTTTGTTGGCAAAGGGATGTTTTTGCTTTCCAATGTATGAATGTATACTTTTGAGACTTGGACTATTAGGAAAGCTAAGTTCCATAGAACCAATGTTTTAAAATTGTGGTATTGGAAAAGACTTTTGAAATTTCCTTGGAGAGTAAGGAGATCAAATCAATCAATAGTTTAAAAATTAATTCAGACTATTTACTGGAAGGTCAAATACCGAAAATGAAGTCTGAATACTTTGGACACATAAAAGGAAGATGGGACTCACTGAAAAAGATGCTGATGTTGGAAAAGATTAAAGGCAAAAAGAGAAGATGATGGCAAATGATGAGACGGAAAAGGTAGTGTCATGGTAACAGTGTATATGAACTTAGAGAGACTTTGAGAGACAGTGAAGGATAAAAGGGCCTGATGTGCAATGGTCCATGAGATCAGAAGAGTCACACATGACTGAATGACTGAATAGTAACAAGAAAGTGTTCCACAGAATCTGCCACTGTCTTGATATCCCATTATAACAAATTGCTCACATCTGCCAATTCCATAGGGGAAATGTTCCCATGCTTAGGGTAGACACACCCCAAACTTTTGTTACCATCAACCTTGTTTAGCCTATCTGCTGAGAAAGTTTTACAAGTTTGTGGCAGATGCACAAGTTACAGCTTCTCAGAGCCACAGGTGAAAGTTGGGTGGCAAGTGGACACAAAAGAAGGAAAAAGTTCTTTAAAAAAAACCTCAGGAAGACCCCACACCAGAATTACTAGTCTTTCTTGAATACCCTATACACCACAACCAAATAGAGTATAACTCTTTGCAAGTAGAATCCATTTCATTTTTGGTCTTTTTACCCTCTAATTTTAGCATCCTGCTCATTCTATAGCACATGCTTAATGATGGTTCATAGAATTAATTAATTTAAATATCTATATGAGCAACTTCAGGGCTATTGGAAAGAAGTAACCTTCAAGAATAGAAATGGGGAGGGGATTTCTTTCCCAGAATTCTCTGAAGAAAAGCACATCTACCCAGACAGTTTTCTGAGTGTATTGGACTTAAAACCAATTTGTGAAAAACCATAGAATCTCTTTTGTTTATAAATTCCCTAGATATTCTAACATAGAGATATATTAGTCCTTTAGTTCGTGTATGCTAGGGTCCCATATTTTACATTAAATCACAATTGGCAAAAATAAAAGAGATGGTAAGTTATCCAATTATATTTATTGATGAAAAAGTATTCTTTGCATATTTATATATGCATATGTATGTGTGTTTATATGTATATGTGTATGAGTATATATGTGTGTGTGTATATATATTTATATCACAAATATTTAATATGAATTACTTTAAATTACTAGAAAAAATTTCAAAACATGTAGGAAATCCAGAACTTGGTGTTTGGTATTGTCTAAGAATGAAAGGCTGGCTTTGTTTCACCCATCAGTGTTATGCTGCTATTGCTTTCTCACTGAACTCTAGTTCTCTGACTTTTGTGGGTTTAGCTCAGATTCTTAATACTATTTTAACATTTTTTACACAGTGGTTTAATAATACATAGGGTCTTCAGCTCAAAAAATTAGGAACAGATGGTGAGAAGGGATTCATTCCCGTTCCTGATGTGCACTTTATTATACTTCTCTTCAAAAACTAACTGAGAACACATTCCAAAAATGTACAGTAGGTGTGCTGAGTGCTTCTCTTGGGGAATGATTATTTTGTGCCTTATTCCCTTAACTATTACTTTACTTAACTATATTTTAGCATTTAATAGAAAAGCTATATAAAAAATCCAAGGGAAGTCTTTTTCTAGGACTACAAATAGCCATTACCAATGTTACTTTATCACTAACAGATCACTAAACACACACCTACTCTCAGATGTCTACTTGGATTTCAACCATCAAGGTTAGCAACTCAACCATAAAGGGCACTTCCTAACACAGGAGGGTATCTCTCATGAACATTCATACATCCATATCACTCAGAGAAATTACTGGCCCCATGTAATGTTTCACTAGAGGGTTTAGAATAGTTACAAGAAACAAAATTCCTGACTTTAAAAGTTGATTAGGTCATAAGGAGAGGCTGAAACTATTAATAACTTTCATTACATTTGGAAGTAACTAGGCTAGACAAATATTTAAAATGTACTCTTACAGAAGGAGAGAGAAACTTGGCAAGAGGCCCAAAATATGTTTATTACTTAAAAAATTAGGTACATTCCAGAGCTAACATTTTATGATTCAATGACTCTATTTGTTCAATTCTTCTAAAGATTGGTTATTTCTCTGGTGTAGTCATTCCTTCCAAGAAATATGTTGTTATTCACCCTTTGTTTTTGAAGAGGACCAATGGTATCATGAGAGATGTTGATCAGAAGCCATCAAATTCATCCTGGACAATTTCAGAAAATTTGTCGTCAAAATCCAGTGATGAGCATCTTAAAAACTTATATTGATAGTTCAAAGAGCAAATACAATCTGCCACAAAGTCAAAAGTCAAGTCTGTCTAGAGCAATGATTCCCAAAGTAGGCGCCACCACCCCCTGGTGGGTGCTGCAGCGATCCAGGGGTGCAGTGGTGGCCACAGGTGTATTTATCTTTCCTATTAATTGTAATTAAAATTTTTAAAAATTAATTTTCAGGGGGCTAAATAATATTTTTTCTGGAAAGGGGGTGGTAGGCCAAAAATGTTTGGGAACCACTGGTCTAGAGTGATCAAATGATGACAATAATGATGAAGAAGATGGCTATCATTTATATGTTTGTTTTAAAGTCTGCAAAGGGCTTAATTTATGATATTTCATTTAATCTTAACAACACTGAGAAATAAGTGCTGTTATTATTACCATTTTACAGGTGATGAACCTGAGCCTGAGAGACTAAGTGACATGCCCAGATTCATATAGCTAGTAAGTATATGAGGCAATATTTGAATTCAGATCTCCCTGATCCCAAGTCCAGAATTCTACCCTGTGTATATAGAATCCACTCCCCAGGCTTGTCCTCCCCGAGCTCATCCTGCCCCACGTCCTATTTTGTGTGTATGGATGAGGAATGAAAGAAAAAGGTGTGGTGCGGGACTTGAAGCTCTCTCTCTCCATTGGAGCTTTTGTGGAACAAGGTAGGGAGTAGGAACTCAGGTGCCTCCTGTGAACAAGAGGGCTTTTGCGGACTTTGGCATGTAAGTGTTAAAAATTAAAGGTTGTACTAAAAGTATAAAAATGTGGTCACTGAAAATATATTACTCAAGTCAGGATGATTTTTTATGGTAGTTTATTTACAAAAGGAGAGAGAGAGTGAAAGTGAGGAAATGGGAGAGAGAGAGAGAGAGAGAGAGAGAGAGAGAGAGAGAGAGAG
>NW_025360152.1:0-2355 GCF_016433145.1 Gracilinanus agilis | reverse complement strand
TATATATATGTATATATATATGTATACACACACACACATATATATGTATGAAATACTGAAAGGATATATTTTATCCTGAATGATTCCAGACTTCAGTTCATGTTCTATCTAAGCACTAATCTTTATTTATGATATAATTCTGAAATATATTCTTCTTGAGGAATACTGGTTCAGCTATTTATAAGAAATCAGAGGTCTGGGCCTCTCTATCACATGTGTGTATATTTATACATACCCACATGCTTATATGCATGCCCTGCAAATTTTTATATGGTCGATGATCTCAGATTTTCTCACATCTTCCGTATAAGCTGATCTTAAAATTACATAGAATATATACATATATGTGTATATATGTGTGTGTATGTGTATCTAGTAAATATAAACTTCCCACTGGAATCTAGTCACCTCTCTTCCCTTGCCTCCACCTTCCAGAAATATAGGGGAAGCTATTTACAAGAAAATAATGACTCCTAATGTAATAGTAAAAGATGAGTAAAAAGGAAGTTCACTGAATCTGACTGAAATGATTTTAAAAAATCCAGCCCTGAAAAGTGGCCCAAATATAGTCTCAAAGACTTTTGTCCTTTCTTAGAAGAACTGAGACTTTAGTCTTGCTTTTCATTAGAAACATAAAATGGGGCCTCTAAGGCTAGATCTGTCTTTTTAGTTGATGCTTGCTATTATTAGACAGACCACCATTCCATGACACCTGTGAAAGTTTTGTAAATAGGCAAAACATTTTGCAGCCTCTTCTCTCTGCCAGGACAGATGAGTAGATTCTGCGTAAGCATCATTAGCCTTTGAATATGATACAAGTGCCATTATGCCTCCTTCTGACAGGCTTCATGCACATGTCCAAATTTAAGTTATGTTTTTTTGAGGATAACTAGATCGAATGAAAACACTACCTGCTAATTCTTGTTTTGTTGGGGATGAGGCCAAATGATCAAAATGGAGAATTAAGGAAATTATCTGGAAAATTTCCAAGGACACAATCATTTGTTTCATTATTACATCCCTAATAGATATATCTGTCTGATTTCATACCTATTATCACAGGGGTTAAAGAAGCTCTAGCCAGTGATAGGGATTATGGAACAGAGGAAGGAGCAAGAAACATGAACTGGTAGCTCTGTTTTGTGCAAGAGAACAGGACCAATTAAGAGGTCTGTGGCTTTTTTATCTATAAAATTTAAGTTCAACTTCCTACATGTGTGATCCTGTGCAAGTCACTTAACCCCAACTTCCTAGCCCTTACCATACTTCTGCTTTAGAACTGATACATATTCTAACACAGACAGTAAGGGCTTTAAAAAAAAAAAAAGGTTCAGTTCCCTCTATGCCATGGCAAGTTGTCCAGGAGAAAGAATGTGTGTCTTATCTTGGGACACTATAGACAACATAGGACATGCCAAGAAAAAAATGTGCATCCCTTTCCTAGAATAATATATCTTGGCATAGAAAGAACTGATTTCTTTAGTTAGTTATTTAAGAAATTCAAAGTTGAAGTAAAGGGCGTATCTTGGCCAATTTTGATACTTTCCTACTAACATAGAAATGTCTTAATTTTGGTTCATTGGGCTCCTTGTGGTAGATGGTCTTCCTTCTTTGCAAATTTCCCCCTCTTTTCCATAAATCTATTCTCTCCACAGGTTGATGAAAAGGTATGATCTCAGAGTATTATATTTATATTTAATTCTATAGATAGTCTCCTCTGGAAGCCAGTTCTCATCCCAGCACTATTGACCAGTCAGTGGCTGAAGAGTAGGGAACCAGGACTTAATTCCCTCTAGCCATTATCAGCCTATTAATACCAGTGGAGCAACAGAAGAAAACCTTGCTCTCTATAGGTGGCATCATACAACATCTGCAATAGACCAATGAGAGCCATTCTTAGGTGGGACTAGAAATCATATAAGTTATGATACTAGAAATAGGGAACAATATCACTAGATACCACTGGCTCAAAAGCATCAATAAGAGGAAGCAAATTGGCTGGCTCCCTTGATTCCAAACCCCTAGCAGCACTCAAATAGTCACTAGGCTTTTCAACAATGCAGAAATTGGCTCTGTGTAGGCAAAATGATGAAATGCTTTGCAGAGGCCTCTAGGTAGCTCTGACCCAAACAAAGCTGTGCTTATTGTTGTCCAGTGTGCTGGAGAGAATAATGTTTGTTTATGATAGGCTGTGATAACAGTGTCTGAGAACCAGGTCTGTTGTATCCAATCCAAACATTTGCTGATATCATTGCAGGTACAGATGTTTATGCTAATAGATTTAAGCTTCATGCAGAGCCCAGGTAAATAGCGAGAGAGAGAGAGAGAGAGAGAGAGAGAGAGAGAGAGAGAGAG
>NW_025360151.1:0-2326 GCF_016433145.1 Gracilinanus agilis | reverse complement strand
CTTTCTTTCTTCCTTCCTTCCTTCCTTTCTTTCTTTCTTCCTTCCTTCCTTTCTTTCTTCCTTCCTTTCTTTCTCCCTCCCTTTCTCCCTCCATCTCACTCTCTCTCCCTTCCTTTTTTTCCCCTTCCTTCTTTCCTTTTTTCCTTCCTTCAGCAAATATTTAGTGAGGAAATTTTATGTATCTGCCCTTAGGTACCATGGAAAATTATTTTAATTAAATTTTATTTATTAATTATTTGCAAGCATTTATTTTTCTCTTCCTCTGCCCTTCCATGGGAAAAAGCTCTTTTAACATTTTTTTTCTTTTAGGATAATCATATCCTATTACATTCACATGTTATAATTTGTTTTACCATTTTCCAATAAATGAGCACCTCCTTAATTTCCACTTCTTTTCTACTACAAAAAAAGTTGCTATATGTAAAGTGTTTTGGAAACTTTAAAGTACTATATTAATGGTAGCTATTATCATTATTACTATTATTTCTTTGATCTTCGACATTTAGGCCTGGTAGTGGTTCCACTTGGGTCAAAGGTATACATAATTTAGTAATATTTTATGTATAGTTCCAAATTATTTTCCAGACTGTCTGGACCAATTTATAGCCCCACCAACAGCTTATTAAGGTACCTGTTAATCCATATCCCTTCCAACATTTGTTGTTTTCCATTTTCGTCAACTTCACTGACTTGATGGAAGTTAGGTAAAAGCTTAGCATTGCTCTAATTTGTATTTCCCTAATTATTTTTAAACCTTAACTTCCATTTTTCTAAAATTTTTTTTATTGATTAAGAACATTTTCCGTGGTTACATGATTCATGTTCTTTCCCTCCCCTCCTCTCAGTGCCCTCCCATAGCCAACACACAATTCCACTGGTTAACTTTCATTTTTAGAACAATAGTGTATTGATTCTAAGGCAGAAGAGTTGTAAGGGCTAGGCAACAGGGGTTAAGTGACTTGCCTAGGGTCACACAACTAGGACATATCTGAGGCTAGACTTGAATCCAAGACGTTTCATCTCTAAGCCTGGCTCTCAGTCCACTGAGCCTCCTTCTCGTTATTATTTTTAATTTGGAGTGGTTTATTTTTTTTGACAATTTTTATTTCTTCTCTTGAGAATTACCTGTTTATATCCTTTGGGCTTTTACCAATTAGGGGTGCTATAGGAGGTAGGAAGGAAAAAAGAAGGGAAGGAAGGAAAGAGGGAGGGGGGAGGGCAGTGAAAGGGAGGATGGATTTATTGTTTACTATGTACAAAGCACTGTGCTAAATGCATAGGGTACAAAAAAGCATTAAGATAGCCCTTACTCTCAAGGAGCTCACATTCTAATGAGGTAGAAAACAAATTTGGAAAAATTTTAGCTGCATGTCAGATAGAAAAATTCTGAGATCCTTAGGGATGAAAAGAAAGTGGATGGTAATGTCCCATCTATAAAGTCATTTCCATTGATAAAATCTTATCAGTGAAGAAACATTCCTCACTACCTAAAAGGTTATAATTTTGTCATTCAGATAAGCCTTATATAAATATATATATATATATAAACATACCAACATATTATTTATATATATGAAACAATCATCAATTAGAGGTTATTGACAGCATAGTTTCATGTGCAGGTACTGAAGAACTACAAATAATGAAATAACTTGGGGATTGGATGAGCAGGTAAAAGTTTCTCTAAGAAGGCGAATTCCAAAGTAATGAAAATGGATTAATGGAGAAGAAATAGACCCTGCTAGAAGGGGAGAGTTGTATGCACAAAGACAGGAATCAATAAAATTATACCACGCATTTCTTACTTGCCCTTTTTTCTTAATGAATCATCTCTTCCATTACAATGGGAGTTCCTTGTAGAAAGATGCTAAATCTTTACCTTTCCTTCCCCCCACCCCCCAGTTTTTAGCATAGTACTTGGCACATAGCTAAGAGGTGACTTGTTGGAAACAAAAGATCGAGCCATATGGTACCTAGAACTAAGGACCTTGATGATGAAGAGGGTTGGATAGCCAGAAAGGCAATGGTGCTTGTGTGGGTATGTGTATAGAATTACGGGGAATTTTATTTTTGTGAAGTACAAACTCAACTTAAAAATTTGATTATTTCACCGTTTCATCTGAGAGAAATTCATTTAGTTGACTCGTTATTTGAACAAAGCATCTGAAAAAGTGAGGCAGATATCAAACCACTGTAAAAATAAATATAGAAACCAAAAGGAAGCTATTTCCAAAAATAACAGAAAATAACTCTTTAATGGTGAGAATTAATAAGACAAAATAGGAGAGAGAGAGAGAGAGAGAGAGAGAGAGAGAGAGAGAGAGAG
>NW_025360150.1:0-1529 GCF_016433145.1 Gracilinanus agilis | reverse complement strand
CTACATGACCCTGGGCAAGTAGCCCTTACCACTCTTCTGCCTTGGAATCGATACCATGTATACGTGTATACAAGATGGAAGGTAAGGGTTTAAAAACAAAACAAAAAATACAACATACAAAAATAAACAGGAATTGTGCTCAGTCTAAGTAGGACCAGATGATCTCTGAGATCTAATCTACCTCAGTGGAACTATATTCCTTTAATCAATAAGTAATGAATCTAGAGAATCCTAGAGATAAAATACAAAGAGTTAGGAGAGGGGCACCTCTTTCCTGAAGAAGGCAATGTTTGTCAGTGGGAATAACACTGGACAACAAATTAGAAAGCCTGTGTTTGAGTTTAGCTCTGCCATCCACAAGCTGAATCTGTTTCCTAATATGTAAATAAAGTTTATTTCTAATATGTACAATGAGAGTGTTAGAATTAATGATCTCCAAAATTCTTTTCAACTCTAAAAAAGATGTTTTTTACTTGACTGGCCTGACTGACTGGCAGCCCCATGATTTGATTTATGATTGATTTATCAGTGATTTGAGAAAAAAATGCCCTTCTTCTGAATGGTTTTGGCCCAAGAATAAAATTGGGAATTAAAAGATCTGATCCTTGGAGAATGTCTTTCCTTCTGATGGCAGCACCAGTTACACTGACTGTTCTCTGGTGTGCATCTTGGCTTTCTAGCAAAACTTTTCAAGTTCTGTATGTGTCTAGAATGGCTTTATAAGCAGTTAAAGTCTAATAAATGGAGCCAATTGTTTCCTCACTTGTGTTTTCCAGCATCTGCTTGGGATATGCAGTGCCTTATAGAATAGATCAACAAGTTTGAAGTAGGACATGCAGCCCTCTGAAGGGAGCCTCTTCTCCTACCTATTATGGGCCAGTAAATTCCCTTAAAGCAGGGGTCAGCAACATATGGCTCTCGAGCTATATCTGGCTCCAGGATGTGCCCCAGGGGGCCCTTCAGCCCCCACCCCATATTCCAGCGCCTTCTGCCTCCATCCTCCTCCTTCCACAGGTGTTTATGGCTCTCATGGCCAAAAAGGTTGCCGACCATTGACTTAAAGGATGGAGTGTGCCTGTCTTTACTCTTGGGTGTTTGCCTATAGCCCAAGTCTTCTGAGTTTGTCTGATCTTGAATTCTATTTATTTGGTCACTGGTTCCTTTTGGTTCTTTTTTCTCTTGTTTAGGATTTAGATCAGGAAGGAGCTTTATTGGTAATCTTCATCTAGGCCCCCATTTTCCAAGTCAGACCGTAAATAATTGGGAAAGCTGAGGTTTAAAACTCTGACTCTAAGCACCTGCTCGCACATGACACCAGCCCACCCTGTAGAAAGCCCGGATGCGCAGCATCAACACACTAGTATAGCAAACAGAACTTCTGAGTGGATTTTATACTGGAAAGTTCTTAAAATGAAATTTAACAGAAAGCAGGAGGAGAAGAGAAGAGGACATTGAGAGAGAGAGAAGGGAGGGAGGGAGAGAGAGAGAGAGAGAGAGAGAGAGAGAGAGAGAGAGAGAGAGAGAGAAGA
>NW_025360149.1:0-9469 GCF_016433145.1 Gracilinanus agilis | reverse complement strand
TTTTAATTTGCTCGCTTTCTAATTTTTTGAGTTGCATAACGATTTCATTAATCTCTGCCCCCCTTAATTTGTTAATATATGCACTCAAGGATATAAATTTCCCCCTGAGTACTGCCTTGGCTGCATCCCACAGAGTTTGGTAGGATGTCTCATCATTGTCATTCTCTTCAATGAAATTGTTGATTGTTTCTATGATTTCTTCTCTGACAAATTGGTTTTGGAGAATCATATTGTTTCATTTCCAATTGGTTTTTGATTTGCCTGTCCAGGTGCCCTTACTAATTATTATTTTTATTGCATTATGATCTGAGGTTACATTTATTATTTCTGCTCTTTTGCATTTGTTTGCAATGATTCTATGCCCTATTACATGGTCAATCTTTGTGAATGTACCATGTGCAGCTGAAAAGAAGGTGTATTCCTTTTTGTCCCTATTTATTTTTCTCCACATATCAATTAAATCTAATTTTTCTAGGACTTCATTCACCTCTCTTACCACTTTCTTTTTTATTTTTTGGTTTGATTTGTCTAGATCTGAAAGAGGAATATTTAGATCTCCCACTAGTATACTTTTACTATCTATTTCCTTCTTGAGCTCTGCCAGTTTCTCCTTTATGTATTTGGATACTATGCCACTTCTTGCATATATATTGAGCAGTGTTATTTCCTCATTGTTTATACTGCCTTTAATCAGGATGTAATGACCTTCCCTGTCTTTTTTAATCCTATCTATTTTTACTTTGGCTTTGTCAGAAATCATAATAGCCACTCCTGCCTTCTTTTTCTCATTTGATGCCCAAAAGGTTTTGCTCAAGCCCTTAACCTTAAACTTGTGTATGTTTACCTACCTCATATGTGTTTCTTGTAGACAACATATGGTAGGATTTTGGTTTCTAATCCACTCTGCTATTTGCTTCCATTTTATGAGTGATTTCATCCCATTCACATTCAGAGTTATAATTATCAGTTGTGCATTCACTGACATTTTTGTATCCTCCCCTACCCCCACCCCTTCTTCTTACACTATTTTCTTTTAAACCAGTGGTTTGCTTTGAGCTGGTATCCCTTATCCCCTCCCTTGATTGACTTCCCTCTTTTTGTTTTTAAAGGCCTAATGAATTCCCTCCCCCTTCTTCTCCCCTCCCTTTTTTGACCTCCCCGCTCCCCTGCTCCCTTTGGTTTATCCCTTCTGACTTTCTCAGTAGGGTTAGATAGAGTTTTTTATCCCAATGGATAATATAGCTACTCTTCCCTCTCCGGGTTGATTACACTGATAATAAGGTTTAAATATTACCTCTTAATGCTCTCTTCCTCTCCTTCTTATAATAGTATTTATCCCCTCCCCTTCCCATGCCCTCTTTGTGTGTAATAGAATATCCTATTTTTCTTATTTGCTCAGATTTCTCTTGGTGTCCTCTACTATTCCCCCCTTCTTTCCCACCCACCCCCTTATCATCTTAGATCATTTAGTACTCCAATCTCTCCCTGTGAATTATTATTTTAATTACTATAATAGTGGATACTATGATAGTGAATAGAGTTCACTACAGAGAATTACATGTAACATTTCTCCATATAGGAATACCAATAATTAGATGTTTTGGAAGCCCTTAAAGAGTCAAATTTAAAAACTTATGAGTTTTCTTTCTTTTCCCTCTGTTTCTTATTTACCTTTTCATGTTTCTCTTGATTTTTGTGGTTGGGTATCAAACTTTCCAATTAGTCCTGGTCTCTTTTGTGCAAATACTTGGAAATCTTCAATTTTGTTGAATGCCCATGCTTTCCCCTGGAAGTATATAGTCAGTTTCGATGGGTGGTTGATCCGTGGCTGAAGGCCCAGCTCTCTTGCCTTTCTGAATATCGTATTCCAAGCCTTGCAGTCTTTTAGCGTGGAGGCTGCCAGATCCTGTGTGATCCTGATTGGTGCTCCTTGATATTTGAATTGTCTCTTTCTGGCTTCTTGTAAGATTTTTTCTTTTACTTGATAGCTCTTGAATGTGGCTATTATATTCCTAGGTGTTGACTTTTCTGGGTCCAGTGTAGAGGGTGATCTATGGATTCTTTCAATGTCTATGTTGCCCTCTTGTTGTAGAACTTCAGGACAATTTTGCTGATAATTTCTTTATCTATCAATTTCTGCTTTTTCAGGAAGACCAATAATTCTCAAATTGTCTCTTCTAGACTGGTTTTCTTGGTCTGTCACTTTTTCATTGAAATATTTCATGTTTCCTTCTATTTTATCAGTCTTTTGACTTTGTTTTATTTGTTCTTGTTGTCTTGAGAGATCATTGGCTTCTAATTGCTCAATTCTAGCCTTAAGGGACTGGTTTTCGGCTATAATCTTTTGGTTTTTGGCTATAATCTTTTGGTTTTTGGTTATGATCTTTTGGTTTTCCTTTTCAGTCTGGTCATTTCTGGTGTTCAATTTGCTGATCAGTTCATTTGATTTCTGAGCCTCACTTTCCAATTGCAAAATTCTGCCTTTTAAACTGTTATTTTCTTGCCAGATCTCTTCCATCTTCCTCAACATCTCATTTTTGAACGCTTCCATACCTTGTGAAGCAGTTTTCATTGTTTTGGGAAGGTTTGGATACTAGTTTATCCTCCTCTGTTGTCTGTATTTTCTCTGTGTAAAAGTTGTTGAGTGTTCCAGAGTTTTTCTTGATAATCTTTTTCTTCTGGGGTTCTCGGCTTGTCATTGTTAGCCCCGCCCCTTCTCTGCTTTGTATTCACACTCAGGGTCTGTCTGCTCTTTCTAGGCTCCCGAGGAGGGCCCAGGTTTTCCTTGCCCTTGGGGTCAAGCCTCCTGGTTTTCCCCAGTCTGCCCCTCTGCCCGAGGCTCCTTCAGCAGTCTCAGGGGCTGCTTCCACAGCCGTGCTCCCATCTGCACAGGGTCCCCACTCGAGGTCCAAGCCTGTGTTCAAGATCTTTGTCTGTGCCTAGGGCTCTGCCTTCACCTGCGCAGACACTCGGGAAAGTCCCTTCGCGTTCTTATGCCACTTGGGGTCCTAAGTCTTGCACCTCTCAGGTACAAGCCCTGGAGCTGCCAGTGACTTACTGGGTGCCCCAATCCTGCTTTCACTCTTGTGCGTTGGCCTTGGCGTTGTGCGTGGTGTGCGTGTGTGGGGGGAAGTGCTTCTTCCTCTCGTGTTTTAGTGAGAGCTGTTTCACCCCTTTATAGCGTGGAAATGCCCCGATTCCATGTACCTTCAATGCTGCGCCCTGTTGTGGGGTCCCTTCGTTCGTCTGGATTCATTTTTATGTCCCCTTGAGGAGTCCTGTATGCTTCAGTTAGGAGAGATCAAGCAGCTGCTCCTTACTCTGTCGCCATCTTAACTGGAAGTTGGCAGGCATTCTTTTAAAGCCCTTTGGTCATAGTTCCAAATTGTCATCCAGAATGGTTGGATCAATTCACAGCTCCATCAGCAATGGATTAGTGTCCCAATTTTGCTACAACCCCTCCAACATTTATTATTTCCCTTTTTGGATTGCATTTTTCTAATTACAAGAGATTTAGAATACTTTTTCATATGCTTATTGATTGTTTTTATTTCTTTATTTGAAAAATGCCTATTCATGTTCCTTGAACGTTTGTCAATTGAGGAATGGCTTAATTTTTTGTATACTTTATTTAGTTCCTTATTAATTTGAGAAATTAAACCTTTGTCAGAGGTTCCTGTTATAAATTTTTTTCTCCTAATCTGTTGCTTCCCTTCTAATTTTGGTTGCATTGGTTTTGTTTATACAAAAACTTTTCAATTTAATGTAATCAAAATTATTCATTTTATATTTTGTAATATTCTCTATCTCTTCCTTTCTATTTCCTTTACCATAGATTGGACATATATACTATTCACCTAATTTACTTATAATTTCCCTCTTTATATTTAAGTCATTTACTCGTTCTGAATTTACCTTGGTATAGGGTGTGAGATGTTCATCTAGACCTACTCTCTCCCATACTGTTATCCAATTTTCCCACCAGTTTTTGTCAGATAGTTGGTTCTTGTCCCCAAAGCTAGGATCTTTGGGTTTATCATACACTATGTTGCTGAGATCATTTACCCCCAAGTCTATTCCATTGAGCCAACCTTCTACTTCTTAGCCTGTACCATATTGTTTTGATTATCACTGCTTTATAGTACAGTTAAAGATCTGGTACTACTAGGCCCCCATTCTTCATATTTTTTTTTCATTAGTCCCCCTGATATTTTTGATCTTCTATTCTTCCAAATGAACTTTGTTATAATTTTTTCTAATTCTATAAAAAAGTTTCTTGGTGGTTTGATAGGTATGGCACTGAATAAGTAAGTTAATTTGGGTAGGATTGTCATTTTTTATTATATTAGCTTGTCCTACCCATAAGAAGTTAATGTTTTTCCAGTTATTTAGAACTATTTTTAATTGTGTGGAAAGTGTTTTGTAGTTGTGTTCATGTAATTACTGCGTTTGTCTTGGTAAATAGATTCCTAAGTATTTTATATTGGCTAGGATGATTTTAAGTGGAGTTTCTCTTTGTAACTCTTACTGCTGAGTTGTGTTGGAAATATATAGAAATGCTGATGATTTATGTGGTTAATTTTGTATCCTACAACTTTGCTAAAGTTGTTAATTATTTCCACTGACTTTTTAATTGTTTCTCTAGAATTCTTTAAGTAGACCATCATATCATCTGCAAAGAGTGATAGATTAATCTCTCCTCATTGCCTACTTTAATCCCTTCAATTTCTTTTTCTTCTCTAATTGCTATCGCTAGTATTTCTAGAACAATATTAAATAATAGAGGTGATAATGAGCATCCTTGCTTCACTCCTGATCTTAATGAGGATTTTTTAGGAGTTTATCAAGATTCTGTCAATTTCTACTTTGACCTCTAGTTCTATGATATCTGGTTAGTTTTTTTCCCTTTATCTTTAAATATAATGTCTAGACATTTTTTTTTAAATTAGGGCTTCAAGTAGCCAATGATCCTTAAATTATCTCTTCTTGTTCTGTTTCCCAGGTCAGTTGTTTTTCCTATAAGACATGTTCTTCTATTTTTTCTAATTCTTTTCATTTTGTTTTATTGTATTTTGCTGTCTCATTTAGTCATAGCTTCTACTTCATGAATTCTGATTTTTAAGAAGTTTTTTTAAACTATTTTTTGTATCTCTTTTACCATTTGGTCAGTTTTGATTTTTTAGAAGTTATTTTCCTCAGTATTTTTTCTAAGCTTCTTTACCAATCTGGTAATTCTCTTTTAATAATTTCCTCTTTTCCAAATATTTCCTCTACCACTGTTATCTGATTTTTAAATCATTTTTTGCTCTTTTAAAAATCTTTTTTTTTAACTCTTCTGGGAATATTTGTCATCTGCATTTTTCTTTCTTTTTTTTTTAAACCTTTACCTAGTCTTGGAGTCAATACTGTGTATTGGCCTCAAGGCAGAAGAGTGGTAAGGGTAGGCAATGGGGATCAAGTGACTTGCCCAGGGTCACACAGCTGGGAAGTGGCTGAGGTCAGATTTGAGCCTAGGACTTCCCTTCTCTAGGCCTGGTTTTCAATCCGCTGAGCTACCCAGCTGCCCGCTTGTGTTTTTCTTTGAGCCTCTCCTTGTTGATGTTTTAAGACATTGCCTTCTGAGTTTGTGTTTGGAGCTTCCCTTTCAACGTAGTAGATATTTAGGATAAGATTCTTTATTTTCTAATTCTTTCCATTTTCTTGGTTTTTGACTTTATGCTAGAGTTGGATTCTGATGATTTCCAAGGATGATGGTCAAGATATCTGAGTTGAGTGTCTTTCTTTTATGAGCTCCTATTGCTTTTATATCTCAGTGAGTACCTGCAAATTTTCAGTACTTCTTAAGTTGCATGATCCAGGAAGAGTTCTAGTAACTACCCTCCTCCTCATTGCTACAGACCTATGCATGTAGGGTCTTTGCCTTCTCAGAGCTCCTCTTTGCCTTGGAAAGGCAACCTAGAACTGGGTAATGAACCACTGGGATGCCAAACTACACCCTAATGCAGTGCACTAGCAGTGTCTAGCACAAGGTCCCTCAAAATCTCTTTTTGACAAATTTTTCAGTGTTCTTACTGTCCCTGTATGTTGGTACTATCAGTGCCACTTTTGCTGTATCTACCTCCTGGCCAGTTCCTACCCTAGCATCTGAATTTCTCTCTTTCTGATCCTCATAAGTTGCCCTAGGCTAGAAAAGTGACTCACTGTGATGTTTCGTTATGCCAATCAAAATTAGGTTTGATGTGTATGTGTTTTCTTAAGTTGATTAGAAGGGTTATTTTGGGACAACTCAGCAAAAAATTCTCATTTCATTCTACCGTATTGGATCCATGTTCTAATATCAGGTCTAAGTTGAGGCTCCTTTGCAACCGATACCGTTTGTTCCAGGTTCAACCCTCTGAAATCCAATGGCATGAGTCTAACCCCTCTTCATCATGATAGCCCTTCAAAGACTTCAAGACATATGGCATATTTTCCCTTAGACAATTCTCCTCCAGGCTAAATGCTTCATCTTCTTTCTGCCTATCAACCTAAATCTACATAGTCAATATTTCTTCTGCTACCCCTTCTTTTAGCTGAGGAGATCCTGAAAGACTTCATGGAAAAAGTGAGGCCTGAACTTGGCTTTGAGGGAAGAGAAATATTTCAACATGTAGAAATGAAGGAGTGTTGTCAAGGCATGGAGTTTTAGCTATATGAATGCATAAAGGCAAGATAGGACAGGACACGATCAGAAAGCACTACACGTACTTTTTAAAAAAACAATTTAGGGGTCCGCTAGGTACACAGAATGCCTGGTAGGGAGAAGGGTAAAATAAGACTATAGAAATACAAAGGAACCAGCTAAATGAGAATCAAGCTATCAAGAAATCCAAGATGGGTAACTTAGATGACTTGGGAAATGACACAAACTGGATAGCTGTAATTGCACTGATCCTGCCACAGAAATGGAATTTCATCTAAAAGATAGGATCTCCACAAAGAAATACCTACATGTAAAAGAGAAACCAAGGTGAAAATAAATCTCATTGGACACTACTGACATGTCTCCAGGGAAATACATGGGAGTACCAAGTCACTGGGTGGTAGAAAGGATAAACTATGGGGCTTGGCTTATTTGAGTATCAGGAGAGAGTGGAGCTAAATGTGTGGCACTTCTTAGTGGGCCAGATTGATTCATTCACCCACCCCTAATTAAATTTCACTTGCATTTCTTACAAGTTTTGTGTGGTTAGTAGTTTCAAAGGGAGGAGGAGGAGTGATCTTTTATTCAGTTTATTTCTAAAAATCTTTTGTATGCATGCGTCTGGGGTTTCTATTTTCTTCCTTTTCTATTGAAAAGAATACAACAACTTTGGAAGAGATTTTGGAAAAGAGTTACAAGTATAAGTTAGTGGAAAAGAAATATTTCTAAAGGGAAATTTCAAGGCTGTTTGAAAGTAATGGCTTTGTAATTCTTTGTTGATTTTTTTCGTGTTCATGATGATATATGCTGGCTTTATAAGTGCACTTTTCCTGATTAAGAACCCCCATTACTCTAATTAAAATAACACATCTGGTTTTAATACTCCATAATAACTGACTGTTATGCCCCCTAATCCCAGCTCTGGAGTAAATTTCACAATCTGGACCATAAGATATAGAGGTCATGCAGTATTCCTGAACAGGCTGCTGCAGTTTATGGATGTGTTGATGGGTCAGTGAGGGGAGAGAAAAGAGACAAGGCAAAGAGAATGGAGGAAGAAGAAAAGAAAAGACGGGATGTTGAGGGATGTAGCAGGGCACAGTGGATAGAGTTCTGGACATGAAGACTGGATGGCCTTCAAATCCCAAATCCCACCCACCAGATGTGTGATCATGAGCACAACACTTAACCTTTGAGCCTCAGTTGCTTTGTCTATAAAATGGGGATAATGGTAAGTACCTCTTTGAGTTGTTGTGAGGATCAAATGAGATATGATATTTGAAATGCTTCTGCAGACACTGAAGTCCTATAAAAACATGAATGATGATGAGGATGATTTTAAGGTGGAGGAAAACTGCAGGCCAATCAAGCCCTCATTTTACAGATGAAGAGACCAAGACCCAGACAGGCAAAAGGACTTGCTAGCATTTTTAAGTTTGCAAAGCACTTTACATATAATACCTCATTTGATCCTCACTACAACTCTTGGAGGTAGATACCACTATTATCCCCATTTTACAAATGAGGGGTGTGAGGTAGGCAGAAGTTAAGTGACTTATCCAGGCTCACACTTCCAGAAAGTATCTGGGACTGGATTCGAACTTAGATCTTCTCAACTCTAAGTGCAGTGTTCTAACTTTGTGCTATTAGGGTCCTTTTTGGGTGAGCCAAAGGAAACAAGACAGACGATGCAAAATACACAGAGAGCAGAGCTTTATTAAGCTACACACGTTCATACGCGGGGGAAGAGACCGGAAAGAGTGGTCTCCCCCCCGAGTAGATTCGCAACACCCTTTATATAGTACATAGCAGACTTAGAGCAAAAGGTGTTTATCACTCTAAGGGCATGGTCTATCGGCTCGCGCAGGGGCCCATTGGGTGGGTTGTATAAAAGGTCTTATCTAGGATACACACTTCAGCTTGCAAGGGGTCTTATCTAACATACACACACACAGCCTGTAGGTTTGGGTAAGGGTCAGTTTGGCCATCCACTACAGTGCAACCTCAGTGCCTAGCTTCACCCAGCTAGCAAACATCAGACATGGGATTCTGAGGCTCCTGAACTTCGAAATTATTTCACTTTCTACTGTAGCACAATAATATATGTATTGCTCACTGGGTTATTGAATTGAGAATCTGAGCATCTCTCAGAACCCATGAGCTTGCATCCATATGATGGAACAGATTGACTCAGTCAAGTGACTATGTTCTGCAGCTTAGATCTGATACACCTTGGATAAACAGTAGCTTCAATCTGGAATTGAAGAACCTACCTAAATTAAAATTCTACCTGTTACTACCTGTGTGATTCTGGACAAATCACCTAACCTTTCTGGGACTCACTTGTCTCATCTGAAAAAAACAAAAAAAGAAGTCGCACTAAATGACTTCAGAAATCCCTACCAATTCTAGATCTACAATCTTGAGGTTAGTTACCTCAGGGAATCAGTGTGACAAAGGGGATAGGTACGATAAATCAGTTTCCATGGTATGTGCTTTCCTGGAAATTCATCCTCAAACTTCAAGGATTTTTCTATTTACCTAAGTCCTCTACTGGCTTGTCACTGGCTCAGTAACAATCTCATTTTCTTTAACTGACTTTTCCCTTTCCTTGTATCATTATTCTTATTATTTCCATTTGAATCAAAAAATATGGTAACATTCACTTCCCAAAATTCTGTCATATCCTTCAAAAGTCACATTGATTAACCAAGTTTAAAAAAGAAGCAAACAAAACCCTCTCCATTTCTCTCTCTCTCTCTCTCTCTCTCTCTCTCTCTCTCTCTC
>NW_025360148.1:0-4635 GCF_016433145.1 Gracilinanus agilis | reverse complement strand
CTCTCTCTCCTCTCTCTCTCTCTCTCTCTCTCTCTCTCTCTCTCTCTCTCTCTCTCTCTCTCTCTCTCTCTCTTTCTCTGTCCCTTTAGAGTAGATATTCTGTTGACTCTGAGAGAAGCTAAAAGGCAACAATTACTTTAATCACTCCAATATGTATGTCTTGCCTTTCCTCTCCTCCTTCTCCACTTTTTTTATACTCAACCCAAGCTAAGGTCTGACCTACAGTTATACAGGCAATTCAGACCCAAAATCTGCTTTGTTCTCCATGACCTACGTAATTGAAGGAAACAGTCTGCAGGATGTTATTTGTTTCTGATTTAAGAAGAGGAAAACATTTGGAGTCACAGGATCCAGCCTTAAATCTTGGCTCTTCCACAATGAACAAAATACTAAATTTATCCAAGCCTCAGTTTCCTCATATATAAACTGAAGGAGGTGGACTACTTTTTTTCTAAAGTCTCATCTGCCTTTAATTCTATGATAGTGTGATTCTGTGATCTGAGAGTGGAGGGAAAGGAAGAGTAATTTGTTTCCCTGTTTTCTTCACTACAGCTAAACAATGATCTTTCTTCAGATCTAAGAACTTATTCTAGTTCATTCAGGTGGTTGCAGTTCCAAACCCAACAGCTGGCACCCACTGGGGCCTCACAGTGTCACTTAAGTGCCCACCTCATTGCTTGGATGATCTTCTTGTGGCAGACCTTTTCAAATCTGTGCTTCTGGCCTAAGTCCCCTTCCCTAGCTCTTGGCAGCCAGGCATCCTCCTCTGGGGCAACTGTTTGGAGGATATAATCCTTTGGCTGTTTGCCTAGCAAGCATTACTGTTGTGCAGGGCTAGGGACCACACTGGGCTGAGTGGGTAAAAACATTCATGGTCGCATTTAGCCTCCACTGACATCTGGGCTCCAATCCACAATCTGAAGATAAAAGAGGATATCAGAGAACCGTGAGCCAAAGGAGGCCATGCTAACTAACCAAGGGTAAAGTTGTGGTTGGTGTTACTGTACACATATGAATGCTGCTCTCTAAGGAGAGAGGAAAGAACACAACTTACAAAAACATCTTGGCAGAGAAAACTCCATATTGCATAGAAAAATTTTAAAACATACTTAGTATACTAAATGTGTGATATTCAGTGATTTCTGAATTTTTGTGATCTTATTTGGGTTTTTTTTGGGCAAAGATACTGGAGTGGATTACCATTTGCTTCTCCGGCTCTTGTGACAGACGAGAAACCGAGACAAATAGGGTTGTGACTTGCCCTGGGTCACGCAGCTTGTGTGTCTGAGGCTGGATTTGAACTCATGAAGATGAGCCTGCTTGATTCCAAGCCCAGTACTCTATATCCACTGCCCCATAATGCATAGGAAATTAAGGGTGGACACAGGATTAGAAAGTCTTCTTTCTGTATAAATTAGAAAGAATAAAATATTCTAGGAAATAATAGCTCGGGCCTATACTACTATATGTGACAATAATGCTTTTTTCACAATAACCTTGTGAAATTCATAGATATTTACAGTAGTTTTGGTATTGTCTCCACTGGGTCAGGGTCCAGAAGTGGGGAATGGTGTGAAACTAGTGTTCTGGACCTGGAATCAGCAAAAACCAAATTGAAATCCTGCTTTAAACACTTACTAGCAACATGACCCTAGGCTGGATTTGAACACAATAATAATTACAATCGCTCACACTTATAGGTAAGTATTATGCTAAACACTTTACAATTATTATCTTATTTGGTCTTCACAACAACCCTGGGAGATAGGTCCTATTTTTATCCCAATTTCTTTCATTCATTCATTTGTTTGTTTGTTTAGTTAGTTAGTTAGTTTAGAATATTTTTCCATGGGTACATGATTCATGTTCTTTCTCTCCCCTCCTCCCACTTCCCCTCCCATAGCCAGCACACAATTCCACTGTATTATCCCCATTTTAGATATGGGGAAACTGAGGTAAAAGAGGCTAAGGAACTTGTGCTGGGTCATTCAGCTAGTAAGTATCTGAGGCCAGATTTGATTCAGGTCTTGCTGATTCCAGACCAGATATTCTCTATGCTATACTACATAGCTGTCTACACTACAAGTTAGTTCAGATGTTTGACAAGGAGAGAGGGAGTATCATACTAAGGTAGGAACTGACATCTCACCACTAAAGTCATAGGTACAGAGACATTTGTAAACTAATAAACTGGAAGATTCTACATGTCTAGAATCAAGAAGACTCATATTCATGAGTTCAATAGAATTCAATAGAAGATTCTACATGTCTAGAATTCCAGAAAAGGGCCAGAAAAAAATGGGAATACAAGTAGGAAGAAAAAACATGGCGGAGGACTGGACAGGGCTGTTGGACAGAGTTTTTCAGACCTATAGAACTTCTCTCTCCCTCTCAGCACCCACCCTGGAGCTCTCATATTAGAGTCAGAGCTAGAAAGGACCTCAGAGATTATTTTATTCAACCACCTTCATTTTACAGATAAGGACAGGAAAACCCAGAAAAGGAAAGCCATTTGTCCAAACCCTGCTTCAAGGTAATTCTAGAGTGGGGTCCTTTAACTGGGCCTCCCAATTCCCAGTTTCATCCTACTCTGCAAAGAATCACTGAATGAATGAATGAACAAATGAAGAAATAAAGAAAATAGGAAATGATTATTGACCAAGTGGACAGACTGATAGCATTCAGGAAATACCTGAAAAAGAAATAATAGAGGATTGATCAATAAGGTCATTTGGTCAGGGAAAAAAAAGAGAAAGAGCTACAAATTTGGTTTTTAGATTGTCTTTTACTCAAGAGAGAATAGACAACAAAATCAATGAGATAATAAAGTCATTTGAGTAGATATTATAAAATCCTGCTAAAAGGTTAGCAGTTCTTGGCACAAAGGATAGAATATTGACCTGAGAGTCAAGAGACTTAATATTATTATTACCTTGGACAAGTCATTCATCTCTGTGTACTAAAGTTCCTACCCCAATCTATAAAATGACAGTATTGGACTAGATTTTAGGAATTGGCAAACCAAGGCACATGGGTCAAATCTGACCCAATAAATCTTTATTTTAAAATGTGAAAACTAGTTTTAGCTCATGGGCTATATAAAAACAGGCTAGATTTGGCCTGTGGGCTATCACACACTGACTCTTGAACTAGATCTCTACAGTCTCTTACAGGTCTAACATTCTATAAAATATAAAACATTCTACCCTATAGTACCCAACTGTCCTATATTTACAAATAAACCCATCCAGTCTTTCTGTGGAAAGCCCCATTGGACTCCAATTAAAGAAAAGGCACCAAACTGATGTAAGATCAATTCTTGTCTGTCTACAATAATGAGGCCTGAGAGTCGAAATCTCCAGTCACCAGCCAAGAATAGGATACTTTGAGCTATCGGTAGATGGGGACCAGAATTGAAATCTTTGGGAAAAGGCTTCTAGGCTCCAGATGGCTTATGGCTATTTAGAGTTCTCATAGTTTGCTGCCCACTCCATTAACAGCCTCTGCCCTTGGCCCTAATGAAGAATAGGTTGCAGTTTGGTTTGGAGGACTCACTAATAACTTAGTAGAAATGCTTGGTGTCATGGGTAGAGAGAAAGGGATAATTAGTTCCTGATTCCTTTCATCTGATTCTGGCAGTAAACTTTTTCACTCTTTATCCCAGCACTGAACAGAAACATAAAAGCACCCCATGACAAGAGCTGCAAAAGGCTCAAATCACCCCATCCAGGCACGTGGCAAGGACGGAGGTCTCATTGCTATTTCTCTTAGTGCTGGCGTGATGATTCCCAGACAGACGGCGGGGCAAGTTATTCTGAAAAGAGTGCCAGGAGCACTTTGAAGGCAAAGAACTATGTAAATCCAAGGTATTATTAGTACCTCCTCCCACCTTAAGGCTGTATTTCCGCCCACTACCTCCATTTCACCATACTGGGCATCCTTCTACAGGGCACTGTCTGGTACATACAGATGGAGATAGTTCTTGATTCAGCATCAGAAGCCCTCACGTTGTCTTCTATCTTAGATGACTGACTCATTGGATCACGCAGAGCAGCAGGTGATGGGATACCACAAATTTTTCTTTTCTGAAAAATTAAAACAATGCAACATACAGGGAATTTTTGGAGGATTAACTGGAGGTACATGCAAAATGCTGAAAATATTACATTACCTTGTATGAAAGTTACCAACTTAAGGATAGATAGAAACTAAGAAATTGTAAGTAGCTGCTGTTCTGGTTGGCACAAAACCATATTTCTCACTCAGAATTCAGAAGCACCATGCATTATTTCTTAGATGATGGTCTAGGGATACCTTGGATTCTCTGAGACCCTTTCAGGGGGTCCATGAAGGTTTCATAATATTACTGAGATATCTTAAGTTCTAAAACAGTAAGTATTGATAAATGTAACCCACATAAATAAAATCTTGGTGTATGTATGGGGGGGAGGTGGATTTTTAAGAGCATAAAGGGGTCCTGAGACCAAAAATTTTGAGAACATTGGTGTAATGGATAGAATACTGTACTTGAAGTCAGAAAATCTGGGTTCAAATACTACCTCTGACATTCACTAGCTGTTTCTCTCTCTCTCTCTCTCTCTCTCTCTCTCTCTCTCTCTCTCTCTCTCACACACA
>NW_025360147.1:0-1871 GCF_016433145.1 Gracilinanus agilis | reverse complement strand
AAGTCAACTGTTGCTTAATGAGAAAAAGCCCTCTTCACCAAAAAGTCTCTCTCAGTGACCTAGCACAATGCCTGAAATTCCCTCCCAAATGCAAAAGCATTTTGACAAAATAATTTGAGTTAAATCATTATCTCTAGAATACCACTATTAAAATATCCATATATACTCTGGATAGTGTAATAAGTTAGCATATTACCATGTATCAACACCTTTCTGAGGGGTTGGGACACAGATAATAACATTTTGATGAAGCAGGCAAAGATGAAGAGCATGGGGGTGGGGGGTGTGGTGAAAGGAATCTGAGGAGGTGTTTAAGAGTAAAAAGGGAAGATGAGGGCACAAAGGATCTAGGGTAAAAAGTCACCAAAAGCAGAAGAGTGAAGATTAATTATATTACATTGCCTAGACTCTTAAATAGGGAGCAGATAACAAAGCCACCAATGAACCATGAAGGCTGAACATATATAAATTGAGTTTGGTGTTTTAATCAAATAAAACCAAATAAAGTCAATCCGATGCATATTTAAAGATCTTCACATGGTGGCTGTATTGCACCACAGTGGGATATATGTAAGTAGATCATATAAATGCCTAAAATTTGCATTACTTTCATAAACCAAATGAAGCATCTTTGTGATCACCTATGAGAATGGCAGCAACTGCTTAAAAGCTGTTCTGAAAACTCCTAAGATCCATAACCTTAGAGCAGTGATGGGGAATCTCTTAGAGACTGAGTGCCCAAACTGCCCCGTCATGCCACATATGAGCTCCCTGCTTTACCCCAGCTAGGGGAGGGAGGAAGTGCTCCCATTGGACTGTTGGGCAAAGGAGTGGACGATGTGAGAAATGTCCTGGGATGTGAGGGGGAAAGGAACAGCCCCCTCCAGCACACTTGCCAAAGGTTTGCCAACATGGCCTTAGGGGACTCACTGGGCTAAGCCCTTTCCTTTATGCCATCTCCTCCCTTAGTGTCAATGACACAATACTCCTGGTTCTCCTTCTACCTCTCAGATTGCTCCTTCTCTGTCTCTTTTGTTGGCTCCTCCTTATTTGAGAAATGTAAGGGTTAAACAAGATGACCACTAGGGGCCTTTTGGGAAGCCAAGTAGTAAAGTGGATAGAGCATCAAGACTGGAATCAGGAAGACCTGAGTTTCGATTCAATCTCAAGACACTTACTAGCTATGTGACTCTGGCCAAGTCACTTAATTCTTTTTGCCTCAGTGACCTCATCTGTAAAATGAGGTGGAGGGAAAAAAAATGGCAAGCCACTTTTTGGCAAGAAAACCCTAAAATTGGGTCACAAAAAGTCAGACAGGACTGAACAAATAATCCTTTATGGTTCTAAAGCCATGATTCTTTGACTTTCTTGATCTGATCCCTTAAGTTGATGGTCTTCAGGGTTCTTGGCTCTCTGAATTCTCTCCCTGAGCAATCACAATTATTTCTACACTCTCCCCCACCTGACTCCCTGCATTGTATAGATGTATATCAAATGTCTGCATCCAGGCTCAAGCTCAAGGCCTGCATTTCCAATTGTCAGCTGGACTACTCCACCTAGATGTTTCAGAGGCACCTCAAATTCAATAGGTTTAAATGAGAATTTAGTATCTGTCCTCCTATAATGAGGCTCTGCCTCTTGACTTCTTTATTTGAGTCAATGGCACCAGCATTCATTCAGGCATCTAGGCCCAATGTCTCAGTGTTACCTTCTACCTCCCATTTCCCATCCAATCATTCAGCAAGTCCTGTGAATTCTACCTCAGTGAAAAATCTCTCATTCCTCTCTCCTCCTTTCTGTGGCCACCATAGCCACACACACACACACACAGAGAGAGAGAGAGAGAGAGAGAGAGAGAGAGAGAGAGAGAG
>NW_025360146.1:0-1045 GCF_016433145.1 Gracilinanus agilis | reverse complement strand
CTCTCTCTCTCTCTCTCTCTCTCTCTCCCCTTTCTTACTCTCTCTCCTTTCTTCTCTCTCTCTCTCTCCCCTTTCTTACTCTCACACTCTCTCTACTTTCTCTCTCTCTTTCTCTCTCTCTCTCCTTTCTTACTAGATTATATCTCTAGGACAGGGATGGATAGCTAGGTGGTACAGTGGATAGCTCTCAGGGCCTGAAGTCAGAAAGACTCATCTTCCTGAGTCTGCAGCTAGGAAATGTCTGGGGCCAAATTTGAACCCACGTCCTCCTGACTCTAGACCTGGTGCTCTATCCTCTATCCATCTGGCTGCCCCTTGAAGGCTTTTCCAAAGAAGTGAGCTCAATTCAGTAATGTGTTAGAAACTTTCTAGCTGTGTGACCCTGGGAAAGTCATGTAACCGTATTTACCTCAGGTTCCTCATCTGTCAAATGAGCTGGAAAAGGAAATGGCAAACTACTCCAGCATCTTTGGCAAGAAAACTCCAAATGAGTTTATGAAGAGTAAGTTATGATTGAAAAATGACTGAACAACAAATGAGGACAGGGACTGGTTTCCATACTTTTGGGTATAACCCCCATAGTTCCTAGTTTGTGGCACATGATAAAGAAATACTTATTTATTGATTGAGTTGAATCATGTGGAAAAAAAGATTTAAGTGGGACCATCCCCAGAGCCAAATGCTGATGATTCTAGGCTACATGAAAGAAGCCTACTGGAAAATTGGAAAACTGGGCTGGTCACCCTACAGGGCCCTGGAAAATGCCCAGCTGCTCTCTGGAGGAACTAGCTCTAATGCCCAAACCCAGCAGGAGGAATATATTCTGGGCAAAGACTATGTCTACTTCATCTTAGTGTCCTCCACGAAACTAGCACAGTGCCTTGCACATATTTGCACATGTTAAGCAAGTATTTGGGGAAGGAAGGAAGGAGAAAGGAAGAAAGGAAGAAAGGAAGAAAGGAAGAAAGGAAGAAAGGAAGAAAGAAAGAAAGAAAGAAAGAAAGGAAGGAAGGAAGGAAGGAAGGAAGGAAGGAAGGAAGGAAGG
>NW_025360145.1:0-6799 GCF_016433145.1 Gracilinanus agilis | reverse complement strand
CATATAAATAATAATATATAATATCAATAAAATAGAGAAAAAGCAGATCAATGAATTGGTCATGAAACTAAAAAAACTGGAAAAAATTAAAATCTCCAATTGATATCAAAATTAGAAATCCTAAAAATAAAGGGATAAACTAATAAAGTTGAAAATTAAAGAACTATCGTCACTATTTAACAAAACCTGCTGGGAAAATTGGGAAACAGTATGGCAAAAATTAGATATAGATCAAAATATCACATCTTATACCAAGATAAGGTCAAAATGGATATATGATTTAGAAATAAAGAGTGATCTTATATGCAAGTTAGGGGAACATAGACTAGTTTACCTGTCAAAGCTATGGAGAAGGGAAGAATTTATGACTAAACAAGAGACAGAGAACATTACATGATATAAGATGAATAATTTTGATTATATTAAATTAAAAAAAGTTTTTTACAAACAAAACAAATGCAAACAAGATTTGAAAGAAAAGAAAAAACTGGGGAAAATTTTATAACACATTTCTCTGACAAAGGCTTTACTTCTCAAATGTATAAAGAACTAAATCAAATTTATAAGAATATGTCATTCCCCAATTGACAAGTGGTCAAAGGATATGAATTCTCAGATGAAATCAAAACTATCAATAATCATGTGAAAAAAATGTTCTAAATCCTTTTTGATTAGATAAATGCAAATTAAAACAACTCTGAGGTACCACCTCACACCTATCAGATTGGCCAATATATCAATAAAGGAAAGTGATAAATTTTGGAGGGAATGTGGCAAATTTTGAACACTAATGCATTGTGGGTGAAGTTGTGAACTGATCCATCCATTTTGGATGGCAATTTGGTATTAAGCCCAAAGTACTATAAAACAATGCATACTCTTTCAACCAAGAATACCACTCCTGGGTCTGTCTCCCATAGATATTAAAAAAGGGTGGGGGAAAAGGACCTCATTGTACAAAAATATTTATACCTCCTTTTTTTGTTGTGGTAAAGAACTGGAAATTGAGTAGATGTCTATCAATTGGGAAATGTCTAAACAAATTGTGGCAATGGAATACTATTGTGTTGTAAGGAATGAACAGTATGATTTCAGAAAAAGCTGGAAAGATCTACATGAACTGCTGCAGAGTGAAATAAGCAGAACCAGGAGATCATTGTACACAGTAACAGTAAAATTGTAGCTTGATCAACTGTGAAAGATTTAGCTATTATTGGCAATACAATGATTCAGGACAATTCTGAGGGACTTATAACAAAGAATGCTATCCATCTCCAGAGAAAGAAATGTTGGGGTCAGAATGAAGATGAAAGCATACAATTTTTCAATTGTTTATTTGAGTTTATGTTTTGGGTTTTGGGTTTTATAAGATTACTCACAAAAATGAACAACATAGAAATATGTTTTGCATGATAATACATGTATAACCCAGATTGAATCACCTGCCAGCACCAGGATGGGGAAGGGAATGGAGGGAAGGAGATAAGTTCGACCATATAACTTAGAAAAACTTGTGTGAAAATGGTTCTGCTTTTTTTCACTCTGCAGTACCTCATGTAGATCTTTCCAGCTTTTTCTGAAACCATACTTTCAATCAACAACATCTTTTCCATTGAGCTCCACCCCCACCAACCTACCTACTGCCACCCTCCAAGGGAACAGAGTAACCTCCCCATGATTCACACCATGCTTTTATCCTCTCTCTTGTCCTGGACCCATAACCTTTAGTTCCGGGTCATGTTCCTAGGGCTCTTCACCTGTGACCTTTGTTTGGAACAGTCATGTGACATCCAGTCATGTAGTGAGGTTGGACAAGCTGGGGGGTGGAGAGGATTCTATTTACACAATCCCCCCTGTGATTCTTTTGGGAGAGGAACATGATGAATTCCTGATTTAAAAAACAATTATTCATTTTCTTTTTATTTGCAAATCTGTTAAACTTAAATGAAAAACTCCAGATTCTTATTTTCCATAGAGTTTATTAATAATCACTTGAAATAGAGAAAGTGAATATATAGAGATAAAAGTGTAGTCTAATCTAATTTCTGACCACCTGTTTCTCCACATGGCTGCTCTCTCAGCCATAGTCCTCCCCTGCTGCTGTCCAAGGTAATAGAGAGAGACCACCCTCTTGTCCCCCTCCCTTTCTCCTTTCTCTTGACCTGGACCTGTAACCCTTACTTCTGGGTCACATTCCTAGGACTCTCTTCACTTATGACCTGTGTTTGGAGCATTCATGTGACATCTAGCCATGTAGTGAGGTTGGATGGGCTGGGGGTGGGGGAGTAGATTCTATTTATACAGGAAGAGAGACTGGGACAGAGTCTTGAGGAACATGCATTTATACATAACAAAATATTGATAATTTACCTGCCAGAAACTGACAGATGGTCATACAACTTTGATGGAAAATTTCACAAAAATTCAACCATGGTAGACTCCAGAAGAACAGGTTGATTTTTGCATCTATCAATAATAAATAGATCAAATTGGACAAAGTAATCCCTGAAAGAAAGTGGAAGGAAATGGAAAGCTAGAGTGAAAGGGTCTGAGAAATGAATAAGAGGTGAAAAATGGAGGTAATAAGTATAAATTGGTCAGGTAAATTGTAGTGGGGATTCTCATTTAGTTATGAGTTGTACTGAATGACCCTGAGGTCCCTTCCAACTTAGAGTTTCTGTGACTTTATTTGTAGTAGGAGTTGAGCATATATGGAGAATTCCTGTCTTCCTTCAGTCAAAGTTGCCATGCGTACTCTTGGAGGGAGCATGCTTCCAATCATTCCTGACTACAGGGAGACATGAAATGATGACGACTAGTTCTAACTGACTCAGAAGCAGAAGGATTAAAACCTCAGAGGCTACTGAGCCACATTTGAGTGGGGATACAAAAACAGGGACACCTTCCTTGCTTGCTTTACTTTGCTACTGACAGTAAGGCAAAACTGTCTTGAGCATCTTTTTCATGATTATAGGGGAAAGGGCACCTTCCCATCTCTCTCCTAGCCATAACTTCTTGCCTTTGACTGTTACGTATTTGCTTCTTGGAGAAATGATTATTTTTAGATAGAATTTAGATAGTTTGGGAAATCTCTGAGACTCAGAGTCTCTAACAAGAGAAGGAACTGAATGGGAATAGAAGCAGTGTTTATAAGAGGTGAAAGCAGAGTCCCCAGAATAGTAGTGACTGTCATCAGTGAAAATACCTGCCATGGAGGTGGGGAAAGAGTGACTTGAGGGAATTTTGGGAGCAAGCCTCCTGATGAAATACTAGCTATGGATTCTAGCAAGTCACAGATCCTGGGAGCCTGGCTAAGTGGCTGTCCCAATGGGGTTAGAGGAAGATGAATTTCATGGGAATTCTACAAAGGAAGGAAAAAACTTCCAGTTCAGGAGCTGTGAGCCACTCCTTTGCTGCTTTCCCCCCCATAGATATTTTTCATGTCAATTATACTTAAAGTGTATAGCCATGATCTCCAGTGAATAGTGTGGGTGAATGAACTTCAGGTTTGGGAGGAAATGTTCCATTTTACATGTTTGGGTTCTGCCATCTGGGTAAAAATATGTTTGCTAAAAGATCATTATCAACTGGCTGATTGTTCTTTGCAAGCCCATTCCTGGGGGCTCCAGCACTCGAAGCCTAGCCTCTGAGATTTACCCTGAGAAACTGGAATGGAAATAGTAACCAGCCCCTTGGGGACCCCAAACCTTCAGTGCGGGCACAGTAACTGCATGAATGAGGCAGCCACGTTGCTTATATGCTTACTGCAGATAGTTTTGCACCAGGCTTTACAGTCAATCCACGGGGTATTAGAAACCTTCCAATATCATAAGAGCACAAAGACCTGTGAAGGGAGAACTTCTGGGAACGTGCTGACTGCCCATGAGCCCTAAATACTGGAAAGCTCAAAGGAGTGCGATTCTAAATGAGGTTTGCTCCTTATTCCTACTGGAGCTATGGGACATGAGGAGAATGAACGCTTTGATATCATTTGGACGTTTCTGCTTCTGGCTAGGCCCTAAGAGGAAATAGGCATTAAATACAAAATAATTACAAAGATAATTGAACTGTTTAAAAATCTTAACCTGAGCTTGAACTCAATTCTTTTAGTCCAAGACGTAGGTAGACACAATAGGAAAAGAGAATCTCGTATTCTCCTCAGTGTCTTTCTCCCAAGTAATTACCTTTGTTCATGTTGGTAATCTATTTCCTCTTAGTAACAGATTATTAATCAAATGTTGATCCCTCTCCATTGGCCATTTGCACTGCAAAGTTTCAGAGGGTCGAGTTTATTGGCATGCGAGCACTCCCTTTAAAACCCGCTGCTAGCCATGGCAGGGAGAGAAGGGAAGGGGAAGAAACCTGCCTCACCTGCAGTTGGGTTCAAGGAAAGATGCGGAAGGAAGCTCACAGACAGTATGAGTCTCCCTCCTCGTCCTCCATGCCCGTCGTGCCCATAGTGTTGGCTGCGAAAGTGTCTCAGTGGAGAGGAGATGCCATTTGAGAACCGCCATCCCTTTCAACAAGGTCCTCAATGAAAACTTCTCTTTAGAAATAAGCAGACACGCTTCCAGGCTTGCAGGTTTTTATGCCTCCATGCGTGCACACGTGTGCATGGATGTGGAATGGAGGGAGACAAGAAAAGAACCAGATTGATGGGGTCGGGGAACGGGGCTATCTGGGAGAGCCAGGGCTGAAACAGTAGACACAGATGAAGACAGCAGATTGAGGGCTTTCAGGGTTATAGAAATATCTTCCAAAGGAATGGCTTGTGCGCAGAGCCGCACGGTAAAAGGAAACAGGAATGGGTGTCGCACTGTGCTCCCTCCCCTCGTTAACGCGTCCTCAATGCGTGGCTGAAGGACTCAAAGGGATGCTCTCCAAAGGCAGGGCTGCCCGTGTGCCCCCACCACATTGGAAGTGAACAGAGATGGAGGCTCCCTGGCTTTAGAGCCGGGAGACACATGCGGTCAGTTGGTCCAACGCCGTCCTTTGACAGATTTTGTCATGCTAAGTCGAAACTTTCTTTCCTGAATTTCCTACCAATTGTGTTCATTCTGCCCTCTGAGGCCAAACAGAACCAGGCAAATCCCTCCCATACACAACATGGCGTCAGACCTTGGAAGGCAGCTCGCCTCTTTCTCTCTATCTCTCCAGGACAAACACACGAAGTTCTGGAAACCAACCTTTAGCTGGTGTGGACTCTGCGGTGACCACATGTTGCTCTGCCCCACCTATCCACGTCCTTCCTCAGCTGCGGCACCAGATCTGAGAAACGACCAGGACAGAGTGTTGGAGGACTCTGACCTCCTTGATCTGGAAGTGAGGCCTCCAGCCCAGGGGCTACGACAGAGAGAGCCCTTACTTTGGAGTCACAGGAAGTGGTCTTGAATCTCAATTGTATGAATGGCGTGGACAGTCCACTTAGGTAACCCTGGAGGTCTCAGATTCTAAAAAAGCTACAAGATGAGAGGGTTGAGCTCGGGTCCTTTCCAGACTTAAGTCTATGATGCTAACTAAGATTGTGTTGCCTTTTGTTTTTGACTGGATTCACCATTTAAAAAAAGTTTTATTGATATATTTTATTTTATGTAACATTTTCATATAAGCCCGACTCCATGAGAGATCTCTTAAAAGCAAGAAAAACAACTGAACAAAATGAAAAAAAATGCAGGGACCTCATTTGTGAGTTCATGCCACGTGCCACATCTGTAACGCGCCCCCAAACCTAACTGCTTAAACATTTTTTAATGAACACAAATCTATTTTTCTATCTTCCTTATTACCAATACACAATCAGACAAAAATAAATTCCATCCCTTTCGGAGAAGCTGCTACTTAACCATCTCCCCTGTTTACTTCTGAAGGAAATTTCCTGAACCCATTTCTTTTCCCTTGCAGCCAGGGTGCTTTGTTATAATAACAACAACAACAACAATAATAATGTATATCTTTAATGCTTCAGAAAATACTAAAGTATCTCTGTGGACTCTGGCCCAGAACAGCGAGGCAATGACGAGGAGGTCTGAGAAAATGAGTGTTAAATCTCAAGATTCTGATGACTGAAGGACCTCCTAATGGCTCCACACAAGGCTTACTTGCCATTTCCCCAATTTACTTGATGATGCCGCACAGCTTTCATTCCTCTCGGGGGACATTCCTCAAGAGACTCAATGTTTTTATTTATGGATTTTTAAAAACAATGCAGAAATTTGGAAGAGAGAAAAAATCCAGTGACAACAGAGTACTTGAACCAGCCACATTTTAAGACAATGTTAATTGCTTCTTTCCAAGGGAATCACAAGTTGTGAGATGGGGTAGGATCCAGAGGGTTACTGCCGGTCACTCTGGTCACTGCTTGCAATCATATGTCATTCTTTCAATGGCAACTGGCTTTGTAGATTGTCTTTTCTGGTATTGGAAACATGGTGATTTCTTGAATAATAAATTAACTTAAAATAGTATTTCTGTAAACAAAACCTCTTCTAAAGTCATTAAGGCTGTAATCTCCCTCACTTTCCTAAAGAAAGACAAACAAAATGAAACAAAAAAAAACCCCAAAGAAATCAAAAAGCCCTAAAAGTTGTCATAAAATCGTGAAAAGACCTCACTTCTGACTTCACAGTGTGAACAGAAGTCTCATTGTTCTCTGCTCTTCATAGTGTAAGAGGGAAAATTATGAAACTAGCTGCAGATTAAATGATTTTTATTTAATATGAAGGAAATAGGGCAAAATGGTGGGGAGGGAGGGAGGGAAAGAGAGAGAGAGAGAGAGAGAGAGAGAGAGAGAGAGAGAGAG
>NW_025360144.1:0-8494 GCF_016433145.1 Gracilinanus agilis | reverse complement strand
ATATATTTAATAATAAATTTAATAAATATTTGTTCCCTCCACACACATTTCCAACTTTGGTTCTCACTCACCTGTCTTTGACTCTGAGGATGAGCTGGTGAAAGCGGTCTACATGCTCAAAGCTGGCTTTATCTGTGACAGAGAAGACAATGAGAAAGCCATCTCCTGTCCTCATGTATTGTTCCCTCATTGCACTGAATTCCTCTTGCCCAGCAGTATCCAAAACTGGGGGAAAAAACCACAGGCAGGAAAGAAGTCACTGTTAGCTCATGCTGCAATTATTATAAACCTCAAAACCAAACAAAAAAGAAAGGCACATATTTTCTGGCACCACAATGGAATGTATTACCTACTATGCCACAAAAATAATGCTACCCATTAAAAATGGAGATATAGTCACTAACCCACTATGCCTTGAATCCATGTCATATGACAATTTCTTGGAGGGACTTGGGGATAGTTAGCCTGGAAAAGGCTTGAGGGAGAACCTGACCATTTTCTTCAAGTAGTTTGTGGGGCTATCATGCAGAATCAAGCCTGATTCTGTTTGTTCCACAGGGCTGAATTAGGAACAATTTAGACTTAAAGTCTCAAAAAACTACCTAACAGAGCTTTCCCAGAGTGGCATAGGCTGCCTAGGGACAGGACAGCTTTTTTTTTTTTTAATTTTCTTTCTTTTTTTTTTTTCCCCAAAGTCTACCTTCTCTCTTAGAATTGGTACTAAGTATTGGTTCCAAGGCAGAAGAACATGGTAAGGATTGGGCAATTGAGATTAAGTGATTTGCCCAGCATCACACAGCTAGGAAGTATCTGAGGCTAGATTTGAACCTAGGTCCTCCAGGTTCTAAGCCTGTGCTATTTAGCTTCCCCAAGTGGGAATCTTATGAGGCACAACTACTTAGAGTTGTGGAGTTGTTTTTGTTTTCTAATTTGTTAATGCACTTGCCAGGTAGCATTGTATACTATACAAAGTTGAGTTGCCATTCTAGACCATAAATTTTTTGAGGGCAAGAACCATGCTTTAACATACCTGTTTCCTTTTAAATTCTATTTTATTTTTTGCATTTAAAAGTATTACTCTGAGGAGTCCACTGGCTTCATTAGATTGCCAAGGGGATTTATAACACAAAAGAAAGGGTTAAACCCCCTCCTAAAGGCATTTATCCTTAGTACTTTTTTTGTGGGGAGAAGGGAGGAGGAGGAAGAGGAGGAAGGGAGGAAGGAGAGAGGGAGAAAAAGTGCAAAAAGGAGATAATTTTCAAATTTTATGTTAAAAAGACAATTTTCTGAGGGCAGTAGTAGTAATAGCTAGCTAGTTTTATGGGTTACAAAAACAATAATCTGTACATATGCTATCTTATTTGGTCCTCACGAAAAATCCCGTGCCCTTTTAAAAAAATGGTATATTAAAATTTTTTTTTAAATGTCATGAGATTCCGAGGGTCACACAGATAGAAATGAAAATAGCTAGGATTTGAACCCAGGTCTTCAAACTCAGCCCTCTTGTCTTTATACCACACTGTTTATTACAATTTCCTTCTTTGGCATTTTACAGATGATGAAACTGTGACTGAGAGTGAAATGCTGAGGTCACACAGCCCAGATACTTGCCTGAGATAGGATTTGAACTCAAGTCCTTTATGCTACCTAGTTTCCTCAGTGAATTAAATGAAGAAAAGCAGATTGGTTCAAAAGGACCTGAATAAGGAAGGTATTAGCTCTTGCTAAACATCCATTCCTATAGCTTTGGTCCTGTGAGGCACAGAGCAAATTGGATATTTTATGATCTAAATATCTGGTGCAGTTTAATTTGCCACTCTATGAATACCTCTGGGTCTAGTTCAAGTCTGTGGGTACCCACAGAAACATTACATACTGCTAGATGCTGCCCACAAATGAATGTAAATATTCCCCATCCTTTCCTCTCTCCAGCTCCTTCTTTGTCTCAGTTAACCCCAGTGAGAAGAAGTTTCCTGAGTAGAGGCCATAGGACCAAATATCTCTTCTGAGAGGTATCTCCTTAGCTAATTAGAAATGCACTGTTTATCTCTGATCTGTTCCAGGCTTTTCTTTCAGAAGGGAATACTTCTTATAAAGACCTTTGGTTTAAAAAAAAAAAAAAAGACAGACAATTGCACATATTGCTGATTTATTGCCTTTGTTCAATATGCTAATCACATTAAAAATCCTGTACCCACTGAGGGTTAAGACCTTCCCTGTATGTCTGATATGTTGATTTCTCTATTTTATCTTAACACCAGGGTATTGGATATGATTTTTATGCACACACACATACACACACACACAATATGTGTGTGTGTATGTGTGTGTGCATAAAAATATATATATATATGAAAAATGGTGGCAAAGAGAAGAAATATAGCAGGATTGAAGAAAGGCAGTTGTAGTTGGGATTTTTTAAAAATGGGAAGAAAATTAATGGGTTACTAAGAGTATTAATTAGTGAGCTTGACTTTGCTTCCTGGAAAGTCTTTTTACACACACACACACACACACACACATATACATATATATTTATGTACATGTCATATGTACATGTTAGCTAGGTAGCTCAATGGATATTGATTCTAAGATAGAAGGTCCTTCCATCATGGAGTCAGTACTGTGTATTGCCTCCAAGGCAGAAGAGTGTTAAGGGTAGGCAATGGGGGTCAAGTGACTTGCCCAGGGTCACACAGCTGGGAAGTGTCTGAGCCCAGATTTGAACCCAGGACCTCCCGTCTCTGGGTCTGACTCTCTATTCACTGAGCTACCCAGCTGATCCTCTTTAATATATTTTTAAAGAAGTATTATATTTGAGGTGTCCTGAGATTCCTAGGATCGAAAAGGTAGAAATGAGAATAGCTGGGATATGAACCCAGGTCTTCTTCAAACCCAGCCCTCTTGTCCTTACACCACCCTGTTTATTATAATTTCCTACTTTGGAAATTATTACAGCAGAGCACTTTGGTTTCCAAAATCTCATTGGATCCTCCTAATAGGTTATGTTATCCCTCCTGGATTACTACTTGTTCTGGGGGAGGGACTCACATAACTCAGTGAAACTCTGAGCTATTCTGTTCAGGGTTACCCAAGATGGGTAAGTCATAGTGGACAATGTTGACAAAAGGGGATTCATTGGAGAAAGAAATGGCAAATATCATCAGCATCTTTGCCAAGAAAACCTCAAATAGGGCCATGAAGAAATGGACATGACTGAAATGATTGGACAACGGTCATGGTAACTTTTTATCCCTCCTAGATCCTGTCTTTTTGTGGTGGAGGGGCTTGCATAGCTCATGGAAACCAGGAGCTT
This sequence comes from Gracilinanus agilis, assembly GCF_016433145.1. Classification (NCBI taxonomy): domain Eukaryota; kingdom Metazoa; phylum Chordata; class Mammalia; order Didelphimorphia; family Didelphidae; genus Gracilinanus; species Gracilinanus agilis. Next base: position 5,178 of record NW_025360144.1, on the reverse strand, counting down.
TGCAGTGTAGAGTTACTCAAGATGGACAGGCCATAGGAGAGAATTCTGACAAAAGGTGATCCACTGCGGAAGGAAATGGCAAAGGCTTTGCCAAGAAAACTCCATGGACGGTATTAAGACCTGGCATACCATGATTCATGGGGTCACAAAGAGTTAGACGTGCCTGAACAACTGAACCATATTATGCTTTTACAGTTAAAGACTCTGAAATAATGGGATGCTAGAGAATCATGGAATTTTAGAGCAGAAAAGACCTTTCATCTATTCATATTCCTGTAGCTGAATTCCTTTATTATACAGCTGGGGAAACTATGGCACAGACTTACCTCATAGTCACAAAGCTAATTGGAGTTAGAGCAATCCTAACTTTTGGCTCACTTCTCTTTCCAGTAAACCATTATAAGCCCACTGGGAGTCACTGATGATAAAGAATACTATAAAGGAAAAATATATTTGCCAGATAGTAAAACCAAAAGAAAGACCTAAAAATAAAACCTCCGTGATATGAATCTCACCTGTCTTAACAAATAAGCGATATGTCTAAAATTAAATGTGTTTTTACTTTTAGGGCTAATTCTTATCTCAGAGGTTCCATTAACCTTTTGACTTCTTTCATTTTATGGTGAGCAATGAATTATAGTTTTTAAATATGCCCTATAAAAATCACAGCAATTTCATAACTTACGCTGTTTAATTATAATGGTTGTCAAGGCTACACCCCTACTGGAACACCATGTATAATAAATACAAAAGGGATATTTTCAAGTTAGGTTGGGAACAAAAAGATCAGAGAAGGAATAGGACTGCTTAGGGTGAATGGGATTGACAATAATAGATGACAAACAGAAGGCAAAGCTATTCAGATCCTATTTTGCTTCTATATTTTCTATCAAAGAAGATGATCTGGGGATTAAAAAAGGTTAGACAAAAATGGTTAACAGTGATTTGGAACCCCAAATGAGAAGGAGAAGATTAAGAAAGCATTAGATTTCCCAAAGACTTCAAGCAGCCAGGCACAGATGAACTTGTACTTTGAGTACCGAAAAAGCATCAGGATATATTTGCCGACTTTGTCAGTGATCAATGATAAGTGGCCAAGAATGAGAGACTAGAGACTGGTGAATATCATTAGTATTTTCAATAAAGGAAAGAAGATGCTTTCTTTAAATTGTAGGTCACTGAGTTTGACTTTGAATCCTAGCAAAATTCTAAAGTCCATTATTAGAGGGATGGTTTGTGAGTGCTTAGAAAGGGAAGCAATTATCATCTGAGTCAGTATAGATGGGATGGAGGTGGGCAGTAATAGGCAGCAATAGAAGCAGGATCTTGTGTTCTGAAATCTTGTATTTCTCACATGTCAGCACTAGTTAAGCAAAAACTACAAAATCTGTAGTTTCAGCATTAGTCAAGCATAAATTGCAGAATCTGTGTTATTAATCGGTGAACCATTCTGTATTGGTAATCACCTATACCGGATCTGTAATATTTCATACTGGGGATCAGTCTTGTGCTGTTCAATGTTAGTTGCTCATATTTGTTCTGTATTTATATTAGTTCCAAACAATTAGGCATTATTGATTACCTATAGTGATTGTCTACTGACCTGTATATCCCTCCCTGCCCTTTGTTCCCATCTCTGATGAAGGCATTCCAGAAGGATAGCGAGATCTCTCCCACACTGATAAATGATGACAAGTGGGACAATAAGGGGAACATGGGAAATGTTCACTATGGGCTCTGGCAGTCCAGGGGAACCTCCCCCAACAACCCACATTTGCTCCTTCTTACCTTTCTGGAGTCCCTAAGTTCAACTATGACATGTCAGACCCCAAACCACAACTGTAACACCCTGTTAATGCCTAGGGGTGAGCTATTCTGAGAAAAGGTAGAAATTTTTCTGGAATGAGAGGCAAGAAGCTTTCAGACCCTAAATAAATATGCAAACCCTGATCCACACAGAGGGGTCTGCTACTCTCTACCTGGAGAGCTGTTATTCCATCAGCTCCAGGGCTGCCATTCCACCAGCTGAGAGGTTATTCCATCAGCTCCAGAGCTATTGGGCTAACTCATTAGCCCTAATGCTGGGCCCCCAGGCTATTCCATCAGCTATTAGACTGCTACATATCTTAAAAATTTCTTCTTCTGGGGCAGCTGGGTGGCTCAGTGGATTGAGAGCCAGGCCAAGAGATGGGAGACCCTAGGTTTAAATCTGACCTCAGACACTTCCTAGCTGTGTGACCCTGGGCAAGTCACTTAACCCCCATTGCCTAGTCCTTACGACTCTTCTGCCTTGGAATTGACTCCAAGACAGAAGGTAAGGGTTTAAAAAAAAAACTTCTTCAAATAAATGCTTTCCCCTTACCTTTGAATTGAATAGAATTTGAGCCTCCCATTTTTGGGGCAAGACCCTACTATAAACTTGCGTGTGTTTCTCCCACAGCAAATGCATCCAGTCATGCCCCTGTGAAAAGGAATGATCCCCTGCCCTGCAACTTCACTTTGGTGGGAGGCATAGAAGATGAAACACCCAACCAATATTTGAACTTATTTTGCTTGTCTATACTTTTTTGTTCCAAGGGAAGGCTTTGGGGTGTGGGGGGGGGGAGGAAGTAGGAGAGAATTGTTGAGGGAAGTGAGTAGATAGTAATAATGATGCTAAAGAAAAAAAGAGGAAAGAGGAAAACACATCCATGAGACAATACACAAAGGAGAACAGAGGAAACTTCAGAAGGGACAAAGATAAGCAGTTCAATTTAGGTTTTAGTAGGTTAATTTAATATATACAGTAGGACCCCCTTATCTATGTTTCCACTTTCCAAGGTTTCTATTATTCTCTATCTACAAAGTCAGGACCCCCCTCCCCAACATTGTCTCTCCTACTTTCACTTTCAAGTTGTTTTTTCTCTCCCTGTTTGTACAGATTCTCACACATATATATGGGGTCAGCATTTATTTGCTCATATCTGTGATTCCAGCCATCCACAGTTGGTCTTGAGGATATGGGGGCCCTACTGTACTTAAAATTATGTGTAAGAAAAGTTCAATCTCATATACAACCCTCCCTTTTTTGTTCTTTGTAGATTTAAATACTCGTGTTTGTTGATGTTTTTTCAGTTCATAATAAATATAAAAAAATTTTAAATGTCCTGTTTCTTTCTAAGACAGCTTGTAGATCAAAGGAATACCAAGGATATACTAGACCTGGAACCTAGCAAGGCACCTGACAAAGTCTCTTCTGAATTCTTGCGGAAAAGACAAGCAAAGTGGGCTAGCTGATAGGCAGCTACGGAGTTGGTTGAATTACCACATACAACAAGTAGTGATTAATGGGTAAATGGAAACCTGGAGTGAGTCTCTAATGGAATGCTTTGTGGTTCTGCCTTTGGCCTTGTTCCATTCAACATTTTTATCAAATGAGTTGGGTGATGAAAGAGATGGCATGCTAATCAAATGTACAGGAGGCATGAAGTTAAGAGAGCTAATATGCCAGATGAATCAGGATCTTGATAAGGTAGAATGATGGGCCAAGCCTACTATAATTTAAAATAATTTAAGTTAATTTTGAAATAATTTAAATTTAAAATAATTTTTAACATTTTAAAAGTAGATTAAATTTAAGAGATAAATGCAAATCTTGGCACTTTGACTAACAAACACCATTTGCACAGCACAGGATGACAGAGATGTAATTCATGTGGAAGAGGCATGGAGGTTTTAATGAACTGCAAGCCCAATATGTGTCAAAAATGTGATTTAGTGACCAAAACATCTTAGGCTACATTAACATGTGCTGTGCTGTGCCTTTAGACTACTGTATTCATTTCTGGTTACAAAGTGGAATATTTCCAGAGGTCAGTGACTCAAAGGAATTAGGGATGTTTAGTTTAGAGAAAAGACTGTGTAAAGGGAACTCCTTCCTCCTAGAGTCCTGAACTTTCTGCTCATCCAAACCAGCCCATAAGTTTGACTGAAACATTCCAAACAGAGAGACTTTGATTGGCTCCTGAGATGTGGTAGACCAGGACACAGAGAAAGGAAGTGATGTGGAGAAGGAATATAGGAATGAGACTATAGAGGAGAGGGGTTTTTGGTCTGGAGGTTGGTGACTCAGCTGGAAGACACTCTTGTGGGCTGGTAAGAATAGGATGGCAGGCTGGAAAATATTTTTTTATTTCCTTCCCTCCTTATTTCTTTCTTAGACTATATTTATATTAAAATTATATTGTTAAAAGCTACTATCATCCTTGTGACTTAAGGGTTAATTATTTTAACAACGGCGACCACAATAACTTTTTCTTTTTTTGAAACTAATATTACATTTCCAAACCAATTTCTAAATATTACATTTAGCATATTATGTTTGGTATAATATTAACTTTTCAATATTACAAGACTTAGTTGGGAATGTGATAACTACCTTGAGGTGTCTGAAAAGCTATCTTGTGGAAAGATTTAGCTTAGGATCACACTAGGAAAAGATCCTAAAGATTATCTAATCTAATTTATTTTGGTTGCCCCTAGGAGCAGGAAGAAGCATAGGGTAGAAGATATCTATTGAAATACAAAGTTTTTGGCTAAAAGTGGAATCATCTACCTTGGGAGGTAGTCAGTTTTGCTTTACTGAAAATCTCCAAATGGATGATCATTTATCAGGGATGTTGGACAAGTGTTTTTCCTCAGTTATAGTTTGAACCAGGTGACTTCTAAGGACCCTTCTAACTCAGAGGATCTATGATTCTACATTTGCAAAACAAAACAAAACTCCAACTAAAACAAATATCACAGCCCAAAAAGATGTTGGATTTTGGAAAGTCTACCCTCCTTCCTTCTAACTGGTACAAAAGTAAGGATGAAGTCAGTGTATGAGTGAACATTTTGCCCTTGAGGAAGCAGGTGAAGTTACCACAGAGGAGGGGGAACTTTTTTTTTTTAATTGAATGTGGCCAAGTGAGAAAGAAGTCAATTAAGCATCACCTATACATAGGGGGAAAAATTTTAAAACTTTATTGTGGTTTTTCTTTTGAAACATATATAAAACTTTTCCATTCGTGCTTCTTAAATTAAGAGGGAAAACTTAAAATAAATAATATAACATCAGTTTCATATTATATTCAACTGAAGGAGGGAGGAAGGGAAAGAGAGAGAGAGAGAGAGAGAGAGAGAGAGAGAGAGAGAGAG
>NW_025360143.1:0-1012 GCF_016433145.1 Gracilinanus agilis | reverse complement strand
TATAGCCTACAATACTCCAAGCATGCTCTCTATCCAGATTAAAATGCAGTGGGACTGTGGACAGGTTAGTTTTTTAGTAGTTACACGACTTCAGGTAATTCGTGTGGCCTCTTGTAGTTTTGATTTCCCTAAATATAAAATAGAAAGAATGATCCTCGCATAAACTGCTTCTTGGTGGGATTATGATGGAAAGGATCCGTGAACTATACAGATCTGTTTAAGTGTTAACTCTGTAGCAGACTTGACCAAAAAAAAAAAAGTCCTGGTCAATCTAAGCTTGGCTCAATGTCCATCTCTCCCTTCTGCCCTTGATATACCCATTATATACCATCTCCTCTTTTCTGAACTGCGGAGACAAATGTAGCAGTGGTGACTGACAGTTCTGAATGGAGCTCATCTTATTATAGATACAGTGCCCTTTGGGGGTTGGTATAATAGCATGTTCTTGAAAACTGGCAGCGGGTGGCATTACTTGGCCTTTCCCTGTACTCTATCTGATAGTCGCTGGTATTTGCCTTTTACTCTTTGCAGCAAGATAGCTCTCATTAAATGTCTGAAAGGCAGTTTGTAAGCTGTATGAGACACCCTTTTCTTTGTGTGTGAGGGGATGTGATCTCTTTTGACAAAGAAAAACACTGAGTTAGCTTCCTTCCCTATATTTCATAAGGAAATGTGGCATTTTGTCCTTAACACACTAAAGAGCTTACTTTTCTTAGACCCTTGTAAAAATGAACGAATACAAATTTATTTGAGATAGGTATTATCCCTATTTGAGAATTTCTAAACACTGGCATTTAAGATCCTCTCGGTTGACTTCAACTAGCTTCCAATGATGAGACAACTGAAAAAATACTGATTAGGACAAACTGTGCCTATCCTACAATATTGTGGTAAGATATCACAATGTCATATCTTTTTTCCTTCAAAATTGTCTTATTTTCCAATCAAATCTCTCTCTCTCTCTCTCTCTCTCTCTCTCTCTCTCTCTCTCTCTTTCTCTCTCTCTCTCTCT
>NW_025360142.1:0-2591 GCF_016433145.1 Gracilinanus agilis | reverse complement strand
AGAGAGAGAGAGAGAGAGAGAGAGAGAGAGAGAGAGAGAGAACAGCTTTCAATTGTCTGGGATGAGCTTCAAAACAGGCAAATGGTCCTGATGGAACAATTTTAAAACTGCCTGTCTCCTTATCTGATGTCGGCATCATTTTTCCAAGGGGTCAACCAATTCAAATTAAATAGTTTTGCTGCAGACAGTCTGTCTGTCTGTCTTCTCTCTATTCCCACCCCCTCTCCTTTAAGATGTTTGGTGGAAGCAGTAGGCTTCTTTTGAAAGACCAGTCCCCAGAGAACGAATGAGAAGTGAACTGAAAAACTTAATAAGAAAAGTGATTTAAAAATAGAACATTTAAAAATATATACCTACATATAGAGGCACTATTTCTTAGCAAAAGTAAAACCAAAATGTAGCCAGTGGATAGTTCTGTGGGAGAGAGGTCAATTCCTATACACAGTGAATTGCATGACAAGCACTCTTGAAATTCTCAGACTTTTTTGCAAATGATACTCCCGGTAGACCAAAAGTTAATAGGAAAAATAATGGGCACAAACATATAAGTTGACTTGAGCCAAACAAGGCTGCCCTGGAGCTCTGTAACTAGTGGGAGAGAACATCAGAGATCATATGTTGCTCAAGTTGAGATAAGTAAAGCAGAGTTCTTAGAGAGTTGGTTATCTTAATGTCCCCAATATTTTGCCTTTTTTTTAAATTTGCCTAGGGAATCTGGTGACTATGTCCTAGTGGAGATCCTGTGCTAGAGCTAGAAGAATTCATGAGAAAAAGGAAGCAGGGGGCAGCTGGATGGCTCAGTGGATTGAGAGCCTAGAAACAGGAGGTCCTAGGTTCAAATCTGGCTTCAGACACTTCCCAGCTATGTGAACCTGGGCAAATCACTTAAAAAACCCCATTGCCTAGCCCTTACCACTCTTCTGCCTTGGAACAATACACAGTATTGGTTCTAAGACAGAAAGCAAGGGATAAAATAAAAAAGGAAGCAAAATGCAAGTGATTGAGCCCTTGTGTTTGGAGAACAGGAATGCCTGGCACAAAATAAAAAAAAAACCTCCATAAGTAGATCAGATTGATTGGGTGACTAGAGAGTGAGCTAAGAGCCTTCTCAAAGGTTTCACCAGTGTTGTCAGTCTTTTCTCTAGAAACTTCACTTCCTAGGATCCAATGGGGTACTTTAAAGTGTGACATGGCTTTCATATTTTTGAAACAATATGGTAGCCTGGAGGTAGTGGAATCCTGAAACACCTGATTTTAGAGATAATAAAGGGGAGGGGGAAATCTAGGTTTTGTGTATTTATTTGTGGTCTTTAATCTGCTTAAGGCCAGTGGAGCAATGGGATATAGTAGGGGGGAAAAAGTAAATGAATGGCAATCATGTCTCTTCCTTGCCCAGCCCCAGATAGATGTCAGAATCATTTTGCTAAGGCATGTCTGACTTTGAAAGGCAGTGTAGTGCAGGGGTTAGAGATCCGATCTCAGCGTACAGAAGAACTGGGTTTATATCCTATATTTGACATATACTGGATATGTGACCATTAGCACATCTCTTAGTCTGTAACTTGCATTCCTGGAATATAATGAATCTTCATCTCTGCCTTTTAAGAACACCCATTTTCTTCAGCATGGATGACACCTCCTTTTTGAAGTTTTCTCTGATCCCTCCACCTTAAGGTGATTTCTTTCTCTTCAAAATTTCCAGTAGTTCTTTATCTACATTCCTGTTTTGCTCAGGCACATCCCACCTTGTATTATAATTACCTGTGTATGTATCCCATTCTTCTAATAGAAAGGAAACTCCTCGAAGTCAAAGATTCCATCATTAAAAAAAAGCAAAGCTTTGTATCCCCAGGGCCTAGTAAAGAGCCTTGCCTACAGTAGGTGCTTCATGTCTTCACATAAATGTGGTTTCCAGTTTTGACTCTTAAATACACTTGAACTAAACTTATAGAGTTTCAATTCTCTCCCTCCTCTGTAGAACAGGAATAATGAAATTTGGCATTCCTTGTTTCATAGGGTTATTGTGAGGGTTGGGTGAGAAGTATGGAAAATTTTTTCTAAACCTTAATTATAATTAATATTTTTGATTCATGTGATTTTTCCTTATTGTCCTGGCCTGTCTATTAGTCTTATTGTGGACACTATCAACTTTAGGCAAATTTGTGAAATAGATGGAGATTGACATGGGCATCATCCTTCCTCTCTTTTCTCTATCCTTTTTCCCATCCGAGAGTTTTTGTACCTCCTTAGAACTGCTTTCTTTTCCTTTTTTGCCATGGATCACAGTACTTTAATGTTGACCTTGGCTGCTCAGAACATCTTTTTATAGGATCCTACCTAGATCGTATTCTCAAATAAAAGTTATCCTTCCCATCCTTTCTCTCTAGCTCTCCACCCAAAACTCCCATTTCCTAGTTCCAAACTCTGGTATGGAACTCTTTCCTCACTGGTGGAGATCAATGTCCTCTGTGTAAGGGGAAGAGCTGGAGAGAGTAAAAAACAGGAGTGCTCTGTTTTCTTCTTCTTCTTCTTCTTCTTCTTCTTCTTCTTCTTCTTCTTCTTCTTCTTCTTCTTCTTCTTCTTCTTCTTCT
>NW_025360141.1:0-2328 GCF_016433145.1 Gracilinanus agilis | reverse complement strand
TTATCTAGTCCAATTTGCTTATTTATGGATAAGGAAATGGAGTTTGAGAAAAGTTAAATGAATTGTCCAACATCACATCCAATTTTGCCATGTTTATCCCAATAGACCTCATCTGTAGGATTTGTGTGGGAGATCAAAAGGCAAATGTCTCTCTTGTAACAGTACCTTCAATTTCAAATACATCTTTTAGTGAATGAATATGTAAAGTTTCTGCAACCAGATGAGCTTCTTTTGCCTACCATTTTCCCTTCCCTCAATTTAAAAACTGATCAAAATAGCAGAAATACTTGAAAGAGAGTTTGAATAAAGGCATTGTAAAACAATCTATACATTTAAAAAAAGTAAAAGTAAAATGTAGATTTGAATTCAAGTTCTCTAACTCCAGATCTAAGACTCTTTCCATTTTACTTGCAACCTCCACAATAAATTGAGAGTCATTTACAATAATGGTTATTCAGATGTGGAAGAAAGACATAGTCCTCTTAATGGTAGGATAAAGCACAGCTGAATAAATTCAGTAAAGGAAGCTGAGAAATAGAAAACAATTGTGCAAAAACAACCGAACATATAATTTTCTTCATGGCTTCATAATACTTCACCTTCTCCAAACACTAATATTTTCTGAAGCAAGACCTGATGAAGAATGCATTGAGATTTTATTTTTACCAAAAGTGATAAATGGTCATTAAGTCTGGAGAATCAAACACCTCATGCATTAATTCTGAAAAATAAAAATGTCACCAGCATGGTAATTGCTTTCATGAGTAAAATAATTAAAATCATTTTTATTCTTAATAAATGCAGTGCCCAAAGGCACCTACCAACCCTTGTGATATCTCCATTCATAAATTTGATCTGCACTTGGAGTCTCCATAGTGAAAAGCACCAAGGCATTTACAAAGATTCTTCCTAAGCTGATTTTTCTTGTCTTCACAGAAAATATCCTCCAAAAGCATGCATTTTCTCATGATGGTGTATGGTGTGAGCATAGAGCTAATTATCAAAATGCAACTTTAAAATCTGTCAAAATTCATGAGTGCCCTGCACTTTAAAAACATTGTTACTATGGGAGGCCATTAATTACTGGAATACCAGTTATAATTGCCTACCCTCAAAATTGATGAACAAAGTCATTTTGGAAAGCAATCAATTTGAAATCTAATTTGTTGGCGAAATGAACCATATAAACAAAATGCCACTTGCAGTTTGACTAAAATGAGATGTGCTTAACGAGCCCATCATTGGCTGCGATCCTCATCATGACAGGTCACAATGACATCAGCTGTCATAAAGCTGATCCAATGCACATAAAGCAGGAATAAATAGAACACTGTGGTAAGAAGGAAACAGGAAACATATGGTGCCACAGCTCCTACTCCATAACTTTGGGACCAGCTCTGGAGTGAGTCATAGATTTGCAGAGTTAGTGATGGAAGGAGCCTTAGTGGTCATCTAGGTCAAGCACCATTTTATGGTTGAGAAAATAGAGGCCTGACAAGGTTAAATGAGTTCTACAAATTCACAGAGATAGAAAATAGGAGAACTAGAATTCAAACCCGGGCCTTCTGACTCCAAATCCAATATCCATTCAATGTTACCCTCTCCACTGGCTACTGAAGATTAGTACAACAATAAATTGCAGCCCATATGAATATATTAAATAATTCCCAAGTTGGGCACCATGTTAGTCATAAGGGGATACAAAGACAAAAAATTAAACAGATTCCCACCTTTAGGATCTCCCATTCTACTGGAGAAAAACAATATATACCTGGAAAAATAAATATAAAATATGTACATAATCTTGAAATTTGGGGAAGAGAATTTTAGTGCCAGGAGGATCATGATAGACTTCTATCAGGAGGTGTCACCCAAGCTTTTAAGAAGTCAAGGATTCTGTGCGGACGTGAAGTAGTGCATTCCGAATGGTTTCTATAAAAGCATGTATGTCGGAGATTAAATGTCACATATGGAGGACTGGAAGTAGACCAACCAGTTTGGCTGGTGTGCTTCTCTTTTAGGAAAACTAATCAAACTGAAACCATGAACTCAATCAGGAAATTTTTCCCAAACAAGAAAACAAAAGCAAAAATAATAATAGCACAATAATCCAATAATAGCACAATAAACCTGAATAACATTCTCTCTTCAATGCTCTGTTGGGGTGAGTAGGCATAAACTTACACGAATCTGATTCCTGGGCTCTGAGGGGTTTCTCCTTCTCAAGATGGCAGTAAAGAGCATGGAAGACAAATTCTCTCTCTCTCTCTCTCTCTCTCTCTCTCTCTCTCTCTCTCTCTCTCTCTCTCTCTCTCTCTTTCTCTCTCT
>NW_025360140.1:0-1846 GCF_016433145.1 Gracilinanus agilis | reverse complement strand
TTCCTTTCCTTTCCTTTCCTTTCCTTTCCTTTCCTTTCCTTTCCTTTCCTTTCCTTTCCTTTCCTTTCCTTTCCTTTCCTTTCCTTTCCTTTCCTTTCCTTTCCTTTCCTTTCCTTTCCTTTCCTTTTTAAAATCTTTAACTTCTGTCTTAGAATCAATAGTAGTTCTAGGGCATAAGAGCAGTAAGAGCTAGGCAATTGGAGTTAAGTGAGTCGTCCAGGATCACAGAGCTAGGAAGTGTCTGAGGCTAGATTTGAACTCAGGACCTCCTGTCTCCAGGCCTGGTTCTTTATCCACTGAACCCCACCTAACTGCTCTTTTTTTTTTTTTTAAATATTTTTTACTGATTGTAGGTGAATGAGTTTCTGGACATGATTACAACCTTGTGAGCTTTAAAAAGTCAGAAGAGTCATTAGAGATCCTTTGGAAGTCAGCACCACTAGCAGCTGAGCCCTTTGAAGGGCAACCTACTTGACCCTACCTGTCAGCAGATTCACCTTGCAGGTGGTGTACCAACTTCCGAAAGGAGATAGTTCAGTTCGATCAAAAGAAGCAACTCATCTGTCAGCCCTATGCAACACCTAAAAGTGAACTTTGAGGGAGTTCTGTGAAGGGTAAAAAGAATTCCTACCCCAAGAGAGACTTCTAAGTCACACATGTTCCTAAAATAGGTTTCTTTATCTCTAAAGCTCTAAGTCTGAGCTCACTCTCTAAGTCTATGTGCAGAGGGGAGACTGTGTCTGTGCCCTCAAATGATATTTTATAACTTCTGCCCTCACTATGCCTTCTCAGTAAGTGTAATTTTGTAAAATTTAAGTGATTTCCAATTGGTCAAACCATATTGGGGTTGGAGGAGTATGTTGGAAGTAGGCTCATGACTGAAAGCAGAAGAAATTCCAAACCTTCAGGCATAGAAGTAAGAGGAGAAAGGAAAAGGCAGTTGCACTCTGGAAACCCAATTTGCCAATGAGAGTAGACACTGGGACAGTGAGCCCTTGGGTTGCTACTATGGAATTGAATTGGGGTTGTAGCAGAAGGAGGTAAAAAGAGGGGTCTGTAGACTCTGGTTCCTTGCTTTTCTGCAATTCTTGCTTTAGGGATGGTATTTTGTCTCTTCTAGTCATGGAAATTATTGCTTCAAATTCTGTACAGTTTAGCATCAGGATGTTAATATAATCCAATAATAATCCAATATAGGCCCAGCTAGACTTAGGCACTGTGTCTACTCCCTTCTCTGCTAAGATACTCAATTATCCTCAAACTATGCACAACATGTACCCCAGTTCCAGTCCTGGGGGAAGTCTAGTCTCTAGTGACAGAAGTGCTAGATTTACTCACATCACTTAGCTTGTTAAAACCTTTACCATGGTACCCTGGGTATAATCAATCAATCAACAAACATTTATTAAGTGTTCATTATGTTACAAGCACTATGCTAAATCTTCGTCATGCAAAAAGGAAAAAAAAAGAGAGAAGAACCCAATCAAAGCCCAGTCTTTGCCTTCTAAGAGCCTACATTTTCAAATCTCACTTCCAACACTGCCTAGCTATGTGACTCCAGGCAAGTCACTTAACCCTGATTGCCTATTCCTTGCCTTTCTATCTTAGAATTGTTACTAAGACAGAAAGGATAGTTTTTTAAATCATCTAATCCAACCCTCTAATTTTATAGATCAAGTAAGAGAGAGTAAATGACTTACCTAAGGTCACAGACAACAGGTATCAGAACTAGAATTTTAACCCACTCCCTCAGATTCCAATTTCAGTACTCTTTTCCCTAAGTTGTGCTGTCTTCTTCTTCTTCTTCTTCTTCTTCTTCTTCTTCTTCTTCTTCTTCTTCTTCTTC
>NW_025360139.1:0-1045 GCF_016433145.1 Gracilinanus agilis | reverse complement strand
CTCTCTCTCTCTCTCTCTTTCTCTCTCTCTCTCTCTCTCTCTCTCTCTCTCTCTCTCTCTCTCTCTCTCTCTCCCCCTCCCTCCCTCCTTCTCAGATTCTCCCTCCTTTATTAGTTTAGAAGTAGATTTGTTCACTGAGAACAAATCAGCTGAAACTCTCCAAGGCGCAGCGCTATGGAGAGCAATCCCAACACACCCACCCATCAGCGCTGGCAGCAGCTCCCTACTCTCAGGTTGAACGCTAGAGAAGAGAGTTGAACAGCCGGCACAAAGGGCCAGCCTGTTATTTCAATACATTAGCAGACTAGCATATGTTATTATAATTTATTTATTTATTTATTTTTTGGTCAACTAGCCCAGGGCTCATCTGTTTTTGAGTTGACTATAAAACACTTAGCAAGCTCTGGTCTTCCTATCACTAGCCCTCCATTCTTTGCCAAGGTCCTTTCCTTCGCCACCCAGGGAAGCTTTCTTCTCCTCTCTTCTTCCCATCCCTTTAGCTGAGACATTCTGAAGGGAGGGGGAGGAAAAGTTTCTCGGAGCCATGCGAGAGATTTCTTTCCTGGACTTTCACGACACCGTTCGTCTGTCCAGAGGAAGTGATATTATCATTGAGAACGTGAACAGTAACTCTAGTATAATTCCTCCAAAGGATTACCTGCGCCTTTCCAGGGAGCTCGAGCCTCCTATAACCATTTAGTGTGTTGCTCCTCAGGGAGACACGGAGAACTGCCTAGCAGAAGGGAGCATCAGCTTACATCCTCCCCAGCCCCTGCCCCTTCCCTGGCCTCCCGAGCCACCGAGCCGCGGGGAACATTACCTTGAGAGAGGTTTGCGGGCGGTGATACTGGCAACGATGATGCTCTCCGGCCGCGGGGTGGCCACGGCTTTGAAGGTCCCTTGCCAGAACTTCTCGAAGAGCTGTTTCTCGCCCTGCTGCACGCTCGCCATGGTCCCGCCCAGAGGCCCCCGGAGCCTCGGGCGCTGTCCAAAGTGCTGAAATGTACAATCCAAATGGGGGCGCTCCGGGGAGGCTCCGTAGTCC
>NW_025360138.1:0-4340 GCF_016433145.1 Gracilinanus agilis | reverse complement strand
TAGTAGATTGTATTCAGCAGTGGCTGTGGTGAAAAAATTATCAGCTGGTGAGCATCAGTTTTGAACATTTAAATGCTTGTCTGTGAAATATTCCAATAATCTAATTAGAGGAACACAACTCGGTGTGGCTACTACAATTTGCATTTCTAGGTGGTAAATAATAAAGCAATTTTAGAATGATTTTTATTAAGGGAAACGTTTAGTGGCAGAATTCTTTGTTGTTTATTTTTAATCTCATATGTGGTAGCATAGCCCATATAAGCTCTGAGAATCCTTTTTCTAGCTCCCGCTCTCACAGGGAAGTCAGGTCCCTGGATCAGTCGATGTCTCTCTCTCAGGGTTCTGAGAGTACCAGGAGCAGTTGGGAATGCCTTCTTTAATGCCATCAGTTTGAGTCCTCACTGGTGTGCTTCTCCCTCAGATGACCATTTTGAGGATTATTTATTCACCCGGGTATGTTTTATAAAGAAGTATTTATTAAAGTATTAAAACAAGAACATTTGGCCTGAAGCATGTTTCCCAGACATGCCACACACTCTCTCATAAGGACATAAAGAGTCCCAGGAAAAGTGGGCTTGAGCAGAGAGTAAATGTGGTAAAGAGAAATGCAGCTCCTGGTTACTCTCCGGGAAGTTTCCCTTAAGATGGTGAATCTGTGTGGTGATCTTAGCTCCCAGTACAAATACTGCTATTAGCTAATCTGGGAATATTGCTAGAACTCCAATGGGAGGGTAGAAAGTCCAACATTCTCAGGCTCTTTAGCTCTCTCAGGGTTCTCCTCTGGCCAAAAGGTGAGGAAAGTGGAGCTAGCCAAAGGTGAAGTCAATGCCTTTTCTTCCTCTCTGCTACCAGGGAATTCCTTTTCAGGGTATTCTAAAAAAATCACACTTGCTCCAATTTCTGAAGGCTTCCTTTGCACCTAGCTTTGATTTTATACATCATGCCCAGAGAGTATGATTAAAAACCTGCCCAGCACATTGGATCAGACTTAACTGTCTGGTTTCATCTCATTTCAAAAAATGGCTTTCAAAGACATATTAGGCATATAATTGCACATCATTGATTGGCCATCTTTTAACTTTTAGTGAAGTACAGTTAAGTAAATTGATCTCCATACCTTGTGTAGGTATTAGGAAGATTTTCTTATTTAGTTGTTTTTCAGTCATTCATTTCTGACTCTTCATGACTCCATTTAGGACTTTCTCAGCAAAGATACTTGAGTGTTTTGCCATTTTCTTCTCCAACTCATTTTACAGATGAGGAAACTGAGGCAAACAGGGTTAAGTGACTTGTCCAGGGTCACACACTTAATGTCTGAGTTAAAATATGAACTTAGGAAGAAGAGTCCCCCTGACTTCAAGCCCAGAATTTTTCTAACTACTACACTACCTAGCTTCCCCACTGGAACGATTATCATTCAACTCAATAAGCATTTATAAGCATGGCACTATTTTAGACTATATACATAAACATAAAAAAAGTCATAGTCCTTTAACCCCTTACCTTTTGTCTTAGAATCAATACTAGGCGATTGGGATTGAATGACTTGCCCAGGGTCACACAGCTAGGAAGTATCTGAGGCCAGATTAGAACCCAACACCTCCCATCTCCAGGCCTGGCACTCTATTCGCTGAGCCACCTAGCTGCCCCTAGTCCCTACTCCCTGCCTTCAAGGATCTTGCTTCCTATAGGAAGAAACAATTTCCCTTACCATGATAGCCTGAGATAGCACAAATCACAAAGGCTTGTGGAAACCTAAAGTTTGAGTCACATCTACTCCAACATCCATTATTTCCAGTAATTTTCAGAAGCTTTTCATAAATTGTTAAATCTCTCCTATGAACCAAATCTATTCTTCCTTGGTTTATTTTAAACATTTTATCTCCTTCCCTTTTCTTCATTCTCAAAAATTTTAACATGTCAAAAAGATGTTATAGGGGATAAAGACTTAAATTCAAATCCTTTCTCATACATTTATTAATTGTGGGACTCTAGGTAAGTCACTTAATCTTTTTTGACTTTAGCTTCCTTCTCTGTAAAATGGGGATAATGATAGCACTTGCTTCCCAATGTAGTTGTATCAAATATATTATATGTAAAGAAATGTGCAAAGCTTAAAGGTTTATTATTACTATTGATTATTTAAACAAAAGAGAAACAAATCCTAGTCACTACTGTAGGCAGCACAATCTAGTGGAGAAAATACTAGACTAGGAGTAAGAGAATCTGGATGCTAGATATTATCCTTGTCACTTTAATCTAATAAATATTTTTTTAAGGAGGACACTGTGCCAGGCTAGGTGATATAATGAATGGTTAGAATGTAAGCCTGGAGTCAAGAGGACTTGAGTTTCAATTTAGCCTCATACCCTAGCTGTGTGACCCAGTGCAGTATTGTTTTCAATTCTAAGTGACACAGAACCGTTCCACTTTTCAGAGTAGAGTTATCAGAGTAGTGAGGGGACTCAAAATTGTATCATATCAATTAATTAAAGGACAAAACCTGCAGGTGGAGGTTGAGATCTTTGACTTTAAATCTATGAACATCTGTCATGCCAAGACTTATTCTACCTGGCCCCAAAGAGTAGAACCAATGTGTAAAAGTCACAGGAAGCCAGAAAGATGGTAGAGATGGTGATGATAGTGATGCCAACTTCTCATTAGATAGTTCAGAGCTCATGGGCTATGGCAGAAGAGCACATTAAATCATCCAAGAAATTACAAAGAGTTCCCAGACCATCATTTAACTATGGTCAATCTATTTATTTACAAGAAAGAGAAAGGATCTCTTTCCCATTTTAAACAAGTAGAATTCAAATCCACTAAACAATAGAGCAAATTTCTATGGAGTGAAGATGCTGAAGCTACGATTACAAGTGAAATGCACATATAACTCGTGTCTTTTATAGTTGCTATAACTGCACTGCCTGGGCAATTCCTTTCTAGGAAGTTTTTTTTTTTTTTTAGTAAGTTTTGACCAGTTGACTATCCTTTGGGTCAAACTATATGAGGGACTATAATGGCTCTGGGCACAGCATGGACTGTGGTTTAATAGTGCATAAAAATTGTAGAGCCCTATGGCAATGGTAATGTTTAGCTGTTCTTCAGTCTTGTTTGATTCTAGGTGACCCCATTTGGAGTTACCTTGGAAAAAATACTAGAGTGTTTTGCCACATCCTTCTCCAGATCATTTTATAGATGAGGAAACTGAGGCAAATAGGGTTAAGTGATTTCCCCAGAGTCACACAACTGAGATTAGATTTGAAATAAAGTCTTTCTGACTCCAGACCCAGCTCTCCATTTTCTGTACCATCTAGCTGTCTGGTAGTGGCAATAGGAATAGGAAAACTCTTTAAGTCACAATCAATTATCTTCCCTGAATCCTATAGGAATCTTGAAGATCTGAGTGAATCTGATTTTTTTTTTTGAAACTCCAACAAAAAGTATTACAGCAGATTTCCTAAACCCCAAGCAAATGCTGTATGCAAAATGCCTTTCTCAGTGACTGGATTGCATTAAAAAAGTGTAGAGTATTTAATTTGTTATTTGTTAGTAATGGATACCAAATTTGTCATGGAAATCCAGTTAAGTGGATGAGAGTTCAGGGAAATGTTTTAAAATTATCATTTAACAAAATAGACCCAGGTCTGTTCCAGTTGTTGGTCTGTCAGTTTTAAAAATGTTTTGAGATAGTCACAGAGTGAGGCTATGTTTACTAGATTGAAGTATTTAAAACCTAGAACATGGGAACAATATTAGAGGTGGCAAACTCTCAGAAGAAAATGTGTATTAGAGACACGTGAGTGTAAAGAATGGGTAAATAAAGTGTAAATAAAGGAGAGGAATGGAAGGGGAGGAAGGAACATTGAAAGATATTTGACAGGAGAAGTTGATTTTTTTTCAGAGAACCCTGTCAGACATTTTTGTTGACCAAAGAAAAAGGGAAAAATAAGTCAGGGGCTGTATGTATGTTACCGATTCAGAATATAAAATGCTCATTGCACGGAAAGAAATCAATACCAATAAAAGGCATTCTTTTAAAATGTCTGAGGGTAGGAATATCTTTAGCCATTACTAAAATGAAAAGGGTCAAAGTATTAATTAGGTAAATTTGTTCTGAATATTCCTGACTTAGCGGGTAGATATCTGTATCATATTTTTGATAGTGATATAGGGAGAGAGAGTGAGCTGGACCTGCCAAAGAATAAAAACAAAGACTATTACACTACAAAATGTGATAGTGCCAGTATAAGACTAGAGCAGGACTTTCTGAGAGGGAGAGAGAGGGAGAAGGAGAAAGAGAGAGAGAGAGAGAGAGAGAGAGAGAGAGAGAGAGAGAG
>NW_025360137.1:0-1035 GCF_016433145.1 Gracilinanus agilis | reverse complement strand
CGGTATATAATATAGAAATATATATATTATATATATACATATATATATATATATATATATTTACTCATTCATTCATTTATTTATTAATTTATTTTGCATGCCTTTGTTTCTGAAGTGGCAGCTAGTTGATGCATTGGATAGAGTACCAGGCCAAAATCTGGAAGACTCATCTTCCTGAGTTCACATCTGAACATAGACACTGTGTGACCTTGGACAAGCCACTTAATCCTGTTTGCCTCAATTTCTTCATCTTTAAAATGAGATGGAAAAAGAAATGGTAAACCATTCCAGTATCTTTGCCAAGAAAACTCCAAATTGTGTCACACAGACTCAGACAAAATTGAAACAACTGGACAATAATGTAAGTTTTTAAAAATTATGAGTATGATTCAGGTTGCACTGATAGATGTCTATAAGCAACTGGCATTGTTTAATAATGTCTAAAAATATCACTCTATTCTATTGCTATGAATCCTTTGTATTTTTGCAGAAAGAATAAACATTCTTTAAGAGTATTCTTAATTATTAAAATAGAAAATAACATTAAAGATTTGTGTCTGTGTTCCATTTATAATTCTAATTCTGATTACTGCTAGTTCAGGGTAGAGTGTGCAATTCATTTTTCATTGTGCTCATAAAAAATATCATGAGGGCTTGGGGTAGAGCACAACAATTCTCCCTAAGCTTTCTTTTATAGATGGCCAGAACCTAGACTTTTCAGAGGATTCTCTACTGTTCAGAATCAGCTCTGGGTTTCATCTCCTTTTCCAGCTTTAATTTTTCTGCTATCTTCCCACAATGGATTGTAAACTTCTTGAAGGCAGGGATTGTCTTTCTTTTACTCATATATATTCTCAGTGCTTGGTTTGATGCCACATAGAAATTACTTAATAAATGTGTATTGTATGATATAGTACTGTAAATGGAGGGAGAGATATTTTTCTCTTAATAAGATGGCGATTGATGGCACTGTATTCTTAGGTGTGAAGAGAAAGAGAGAGAGAGAGAGAGAGAGAGAGAGAGAGAGAGAGAGAG
>NW_025360135.1:0-1610 GCF_016433145.1 Gracilinanus agilis | reverse complement strand
TATATATATATATATATATATATATATATATATATATATATATATATATATAGAGAGAGAGAGAGAGAGAGAGAGAGAGAGTATAAGCTTGATGCAGTGGTAAGAATGCTGGATTTGAAGTTAGAGGACTTGGGTCTGTGCCTCTTAACTGTGAGACTTTGACAAATCGCCTTCCCTTTCTTGGGCTATTTCTCCATCTCTTAACATGAAAGTGTTGGCTAGATTGGATGACTTTTTATTTTAATAACAAATTTCCATATAGGTTTTCGGAAGTTCTATGATCCAAATTGTCTCCCTCCCTTCTTCTCTCTCCCCTTCCTGATCTGGGTTATATGGAAATATGTTTTGCATGACAATATATACTTAATACATATAATTGGCACCAAAACATATTTCCATATTATTCTTTTTTTGTAAGTGAATATAGATTGGATGATTTTTAAAGTCTCCAGTTCTACATCTATGACCCTATGAAAAAGCCGGTCTCTTTTCAACTCTTGTGCATTAAAACCTGATGAATTCACCACATTTAGTCACCTGGGTATCAGCCTGGTGTTTCTATCTCCCAGGAAAAGCCTTTCCATCAGGTAAAGACTGTGACATTTCCTGTGTCTGATGAGCTTCATGCACTCCCAAGAGAGCCCCTGGAACACACTTACACTTGAAACTTGGGAATGCCCAGCTGCTGGCTCTCAGGGGATCAGTCTATTTCAAGTGAGCTCCATTTGAAACATCTGGGAGAGAGAAACTGTAATTACATCTCACTTAGACAAATAGGTTTTCCCAAAGACATTTCTTGAGTACCTACTATTAATTGTATAAGATCCACATTTAAGAGGATGAGGGTGGGGGCAGCTGGGAAGCTCAGTGGATTGAGGTCCTAGTTTCAAATGTGCCTCAGACACTTCCTAGCTGTGTGACCCTGGACAAGTCACTTGACCCCCATTGCCTAGCCCTTACCACTCTTCTGCCTTGGAACCAATACACAGTATTGACTCCAAGATGGAAAGTGAGGGTTTAAAAAAAAAGAGCATGAGGGTTCAAATTTGTTCTCAGACACTTCAAATTTTCACATAAATTTCCCAAAGTTACATGATTCGCTGGGCTATGGAAAGACTATGCCAATTCTATACCTAGGTTTTGGTGGTGATTTATTTTGTTTTTTAAAAAGTGTTCTTGGTTTAAGCCTTTGCTTTTAGATCAGCCATTTTCTGATATACTCTCTCTTCCTGACCACATTCCTCTCTCCAAAAGACTAGTTGGGACCTAATGATACTTTTAATCGTTTTATTAGGAAGCTTTGTACCTAAAAATGAAAGGATGCTCTTGAACTGGAATAGGCCTAAGGGAAGCTGATATCATTTCCAAATAACTCTCTTAAGAAAATGCAGAGAAAACAGATTGGCCAGTGAAAGCTGAAGAGCAGGTGACTGTGTGGGATGTGTGTCACTAGATGGCAGACAAAGACCAGATTATGAAATCTCAGTCTGGTTCCCCTTTGGAAAACCTTCCTACCCTTCTCAGTTCCTGACAACAAACCTGAATCCATAATCACCTTGAAACAACTCTCTCTCTCTCTCTCTCTCTCTCTCTCTCTCTCTCTCTCTCTC
>NW_025360134.1:0-7106 GCF_016433145.1 Gracilinanus agilis | reverse complement strand
GGTTTTAGAAGGAACATTGGGAGTCACCAAAATCAAAACATGTTCTCATCTGGAGGATTAAAGTTTAGACTCAGGTGTGATCACATGGCCAAGTTTATGGGCACATACACACGGTTTTGTGATCGTTATACTTTCTCAATAAAAACTCAGGATAGAAGAGAGTCGAGTGAATGCAGGGCCACACTCACTCAGTTAGCCCCGGGTTCGAGTCGTGCTCTTCTGACCCATAGCAGCTGTGTTACCCCTGGGCAAGTGAATTTACCCCAGCAGGTAACTTTGAGATGACAAGCAGGGCCTGCTCTGCCTGATGGACGGAATTTCCTCATTTGGAATTCCTACATCAATGAAATCCCCAAGTCCAGTCGAAAAGGTCATAGTAGAAACTTTCGTGTGATCGAAGTCAGATGGCAGAAAGAAGTCTTTGGTCGACATTGGACATGATCTTCTCTGATCTTCATGACTTTCCTCTAGAGTAAGTGCCACCCATATTTACAGCGCAGGAAGCTGAAGCACCCAACACGGAAATGTGTCTTACTCAAGGTTTTAGGACTGGCAAATGGCCAAGTTGGTACTTAAGCCTGAAGCTCCTGACAGCCAGCCCAATGCTCTGTCTCCGATATTTTTTAAGTATTAAATAATGATGCAGATTGGTTCTCATTCTACCTTCTGAACCAAATGTGGGAGCCTCCACCCCACTGGTGGACGTCCTGCTTTCTGCTACTGGCTTATAAAATAGTGTGCATTTGACCACTTACTCAATGTTTTTTGTGCTTCCAGATCCTCATCTATAAAATGATCACCTTAGACTGAGATTTCTTCCAGCTCTAGAAAGATTATCCTCCCGTGAACAACGTGCACAGGGAAGAGCAGAGATTTCCCAGAATGTAGCAGACACAATTCCTAATTCCCCTTCTGCTCCATTTCCTTTGCTATTAATGGTGATCCACTGTTTCAGTGACCACCTTTAGTTTTTTCTATTTTCTGAACCCCCAAGTCAGGGATGGGAAATAGACTATGGGGAGGGAAACACTCAGCCTATGCCCTTGAAAATAAGGAAATCTAATGATTGCAATCCCCAGCTTGGTCTGTCTAATCTGTTCAGGAGAGGTCAAAGGGGAAAAGGTAGAAAATGAATCCCAATGTGCCATTGTATGTCTTTGGTCCTGTCTGCTGGTGAAAGGGGAAAGATGACAACATGAAAAAAAAGGGGTGAGAAAACAAAAGGAGGTAGAAATGGAGCCACAGTTTTAAAAGTTGGAGCAAATCTTTCTCCTTTCAAACAAAACTTCTTTTTTTTGGGGGGGGGTTAAATTCTTTATTTGCTTAATCAATTTAGAATATTTCTCCTAGGTTACATGATTCATATTCTTTCCCCTCCCACAGGCGACAAGCAATTCAACTGGGTTTTACACGTATCACTGATCAAGACCTATTTCCATATTATTATTTGCAATAGTTCTTTCTCAGGATGAGGATAGTGTTCTTTCTCATAAATCCCTCAGAATTCTCCTGGAATCTTGCATTGCTGCTAGTAGAGAAGTCCATTACATTCGATTTTGCCACCATGTTTTAATTTCTCATTTTCCCGCAGTTTTTGTCAAACAGTGGGTTCTTATCCCAAAAGCTGGGACCTTTGGATTTATCGTATCCTCTCTTGATGAGGACCTTTACCCCAAGTCTATTCCATTGATCCTCCCTTCTGTCTCTTTGCCAGGACCACACCGTTTTGATGACCACGGTTTTGTAGTACAGTTTAAGACCTGGTACTGCTAGGCTTCCTTGCTTCACATTTGTTGTCCTCATTTCCCTTGATATTCTTTTTTTGAACCTTCTTTATTTCATTTTATTTTTTTAATTTCTTTAATTAATTAATTTATAACACTTTCCAATGGTTACAATGATTCGTATTCTTTCTCTCTCCTCCTACCTCCCCGCTCTCATATCCTTTGATATTCTTGATCTTTTGTACTTCCAAATGAACTTTGTGATAGTTTTTTCTAATTCAGTAAAAAAAGTTTCTTGGTAGCTTAATATGGATGACACTGAATCAGTCAATTAAATTGGGTAAGATTGTCATTTTTATTAGGATTAGGTTAGCTCGTCCTACCCATGAGCAATTGATGTTTTTCAATCATTGAGATCTAGTTTTAATCGTGTGGAAAAGTGTTTTGTAGTTGTGTTCCTATAATTCCTGTTTTTGTCTTGTCAGATAGATTCCTACATATTTCATTTTGTATAGGGTGATTTTTAAGTGGAACTTCTCATTCTCTCTCTTGTGCTGAGTTGTGTTGGAAGTATATGAAAGTGCTGATGATTTAGGTGGGCTTATTTTGTATCCTGCAACATTGCTAAAGTTGTTGATGATTTCCACCAGCTTTGTAGTTGATTCTCTAGGATTGTTTAAGTAGACCATCATATCATCTACAAGGAGTGATAGCTTAGTCTCCTCATTGCCTATTTTAATCCTTCCATTCCTTTATCTTCTCTCATGGCTACTGCTAGTGTGTCTAGTACAATGTTAAATAACAGAGGGGATAATGAGCATCCTTGCTTCACTGCTGATCTTACTGGGAAGGCTTCTAACTTATCCCCATTGCAAGATGATCCTTGCTGATGGTTTTAAATATATACTGTTGATTATTTTTAAGAAAGGCTCATGGATTCCTATACTTTCTAGTGTTTTCCGTAGGCTTCCGTGTACCTGTTAAAGGGGAAAAGTGACAGCATGAAAAGAGGATGAGAAACAAAATGAGGAAGAAATCTAGCCATGGTTTTTTTTTTGTTTTTTTTTTAACATTAATATTTATATTTTAGAAAAGTGAACATGGTTACATGATTATGCTCTTACTTTCTCCTTCACCACCCAAACTCCCCCCACCCATGGCTGATATGCATTTCCACTGGTTTTAACATGTGTCATTAATCAAGACCTATTTCCAAATTGTTGATAGTACTTTCGATCCCCAATCATGTCCTCATCAACCCATGTATTCAAGCAGTTGATTTTCTTCTGTGTTTCCTCTCCTGCAGTTCTTCCTCTGAATGTGGGTAGCGTTCTTTACCATAAGTCCCTCAGAGTAGTCCTGGGTCATTGCACTGCTGCTAGTACAGAAGTCCATTACATTCGATTTTACCACAGTATATCAGTCTCTGTGTACAGTGTTCTTCTGGTTCTGCTCCTTTAGCTCTGCATCAGTTCCTGGAGGTCTTTCGAATTCACATGGAATTCCTCCAGTTTATTATTCCTTTGAGCACAATAGTATTCCATCACCAGCATATACCATAATTTGTTCAACCATTCCCTAATTGAAGGACATAGCCTCATTTTCCAGTTTTTTGCCACCACAAAAAGTGCGCCTATAAATATTTTTGTGCAAGTCTGTTTATCTATAATCTCTTTGGGGTACAATCCCAACAATGGAATGGCTGGATCAAAGGGCAGGCATTCTTTGATAGCCCTTTGAGCATAGTTCCAAATTGCCAGCCAGAATGGTTGGATCAGTTCACAACTCCACCAGCAATGCATTAATGTCCCAATTTGGCCACATCCCCTCCAGCATTCATTACTCTCCCCTTCTTTCATTTTAGCCATTCTGCTAGGTATGAGGTGATACCTCAGAGTTATTTTGATTTGCATTTCTCTAATTATTAGAGATTTAGAACACTTTCTCACGTGTTTATTGATAGTTTTAATTTCTTTATCAGAAAATTGCCTATTCATTTCTCTTGCCCATTTATCAATTGGGGAATGGCTTGATTTTTTATACAATTGATTTAACTCCTTGTATATTTGAGTAATTAGACCCTTGTCAGAGTTTCCTGTTATAAAGATTTTTTCCCAATTTGTTTTTTCCCTTCTGATCTTGGCTACATTGTTTTTGTTTGTACAAAAGTTTTTTAGTTTTATAAAATCAAAATAATTTATTATACATTTTGTAATTTTCTCTAACTCTTGCTTGGTTTTAAAATCTTTCCTTTCCCAGAGATCTGACAAGTGTACTATTCTGTGTTCACTTAACTTATTTATAGTTTCCCTCTTTATATTCAAGTTATTCACCCATTCTGAATTTATCTTAGTGTAGGGTGTGAGATGTTGATCTAAACCTAATCTCTCCCATATTGTTTTCCAAATTTCCTAACAGTTTTTGTCAAATAGTGGATGTTTCTCCCCAAAATTGTGCTCTTTGGGTTTATCATATACTGTCTTGCTGATGTCACTTACCCCAAGTCTACTCCACTGATCCTCCCTTTCTGTCTCTTAGCCAGTACCATACAGTTTTGATGAGTGCTGCTTTAGAGTACAGTTTAATATCTGGTACTGCTAGGCCCCCTTCCTTCACATTTTTTTTTCATTATTTCCCTTGATATTCTTGATCTTTTGTTATTCCAAATGAACTTTGTTATAGTTTTTCCTAATTCAGTGACAAAGTTTTTTGATAGTAAACAGGTAAATTAATTTGGGTAGAATGGTCATTTTTATTATGTTAGCTCGTCCTACCCATGAGCAATCAATGTTTTCCCAATTGTTTAGATCTAGTTTTAATTGTTTGAAAAGTGTTTTGTAGTTGTTTTCATATAATTCCTGTGTTTCTTTTGGTAGATAGATTCCTAAGTATTGTATGTTATCTAGGGTGATTTTAAATGGTGTTTCTCTTGCTGCTGTGATGTGTTGGAAATATATCGAAATGGTGATGATTTGTGTGCATTCATTTTGTATCCTGCAACTTTGCTAAAGTTGTTGATTATTTCTACAAGCTTCCAAGTTGATTCTCTAGGATTTTTTAAGTAGACCATCATATCATCTGCAAAGAGTGATAGCTTAGTCTCCTCCTTGCCTATTTTAATACCTTCAATTTCTTTTTCTTCTCTAATTGCTACTGCAAGTGTTTCTAGTACAATGTTAAATAATAGAGGAGATAATGGGCATCCTTGTTTCACTCCTGATCTTATTGGAAAGGTTTCTAATTTATCCCCATTGCATATGATGCTTGTTGATGGTTTTAGGTATATACTGTTTATTATTTTTAGGAAAGGTCCTTCTATTCCTATACTTTTCAGTGTTTTCAATAAGAATGGATGCTGCATTTTGTCAAAGGTTTTTTCAGCTTCTATTGAGATAATCATGTGATTTTTTTTATTAGATTGGTTGTTATGGTCAATTATGTGGATGGTTTTCCTAATGTTGAACCATCCTTGCATTCCTGGTATAAATCCCACCTGATCATGGTTGATGATCTTCTTAATTACATGCTGGAGTCTCTTTGCTAGTATTCTATTTAAGGTTTTTGCATCTATGTTCATTAGGGAGATTGGTCTGTAGTTTTCTTTCTCTGTTTTTGATCTCCCTGGCTTTGGAACCATATTTGTGTCATAAAAGGAATTTGGTAGGACTCCTTCTCTGCTTATTATATCAAATAATTTGTGTAGTATTGGGATTAGTTGTTCTTTGAATGTCTGATAGAATTCACTTGTGAATCCATCAGGCCCTGGCGATTTTTTCATAGGGAGTTCTTTGATGGCTTGTTCAATTTCTTTTTCTGATATGGGATTATTTAGGTATTCTATTTCTTCTGCTGTTAATCTAGGCAATTTATATTTTTGTAAATATTCATCCATATCTCTTAGGTTGCTATATTTATTGCCATATAATTGGGCGAAATAGTTTTTAATGATTGCCTCAATTTCCCGTTCATTAGTGGTGACGTCTCCCTTTTCATCTTTGATACTGTCAATTTGGTTTTCTTCTTTCCTTTTTTTACTAGATTGACCATTACTTTGTCTATTTTATCTGTTTTTTCAAAATAACAGCTTCTAGTCTTATTTATTAATTCAATAGTTCTTTTACTTTCGATTTTATTAATTTCTCCCTTGATTTTTAGTATTTCTAATTTAGTTTTCACCTGGGGATTTTTAAGTTGCTCGCTTTCTAATTTTTTAAGTTGCATGCCCAATTCATTAATCTCTGCCCTCCTTAATTTGTTAATGTATGCACTCAAGGATATACATTTCCCCCTGAGTAGTGTCTAGCCATCACATTTCAGTGTTCTAGGTAACTCTACAACCAGAAGCTGCCAAGAAGATGCTGACGGGCCATGTTAGAGAGTTTTCTTGGAGCTATGGGTATTAGTTAAATTACAGGCCTTCTATTTGTACCTCAATAAGTTCATGTTTTTTTAAATGAAATGATTATACCAAGGACTATGATTTCCTTTTAGCTTGAAGAAGAAAAGAGGAAGCCTCAACACAATGAAATGGGAAGAGAAGAGGAAGAAAGTGGGGAGAAATTAACTGAAGATGAAATGCTTGGAAAAGTTAATGAGCTGGCATTTACTGTAAAGACTCATCAGGGAAGAAAAAGGGAGCAGAATAAAATCCCTGTGGAAGAAATTCCAGAAACGAGGATTTCTTCTTCCAAGGAAAGTTCAGCACCTGTGCACCATCATTTAAAGTGGTAAGTTTACATGGAAAAAATTAAAAAAAAACATTTACATGAAAATATTTACATTTCACAGTACATTGACTTTGCTTGAAAATCTGGATTCATATTCCTTGTACAGTAACTTCAGTCTTGATTTTTGTTTTGTTTGGTTTTGCCCAAGAAAGAAATAAAAAATCCGTGTATGCATATAGATATCTGTATGAAGATATAAATATAGATGTATCTGTTTCTCTTTTACCTTCCCTTTGTTCTTCTATTCTGGATATTGTAGAGCAGCAGGAAGCAATCTCTCTTCATTGAGAGTTTCTTGGCAGTGAACTGCCTACACGAATCTGCCCTCCCTCCAGTCAATGTTCTATTTCTTTAGAATCCCAGACAAATTTATCTAAATAGGTTTACAATCCTTAGTTCTACTCCACTGTTTTTCTAAAATGAGATGTTTTCATCTAGGTTTCCACTGAAACAGAGGAAAGAAAAGCAATCGAAGGCAAGCATGCTATTTAAAACCATCAGAGAAAAGTTAAGAAGGAAAAAAGTATACAATAAAGAAGAGGAGACAAAACAGCCACTTGAACTCACTGTACACTGTCCTGACAGAGAAGGAAGAGCAGTAGACAATAATTTGAAGCAGGTAAATTGTCTTAAGCTTTGAACATGTCTATTGAAG
>NW_025360133.1:0-2336 GCF_016433145.1 Gracilinanus agilis | reverse complement strand
CTTCTCTCTCTCTTTCTCTTTCTCTCTCTCTCTCTCTCTCTCTCTCTCTCTCTCTCTCTCTCTCTCTCTCTCTCTCTCTCTCTCCCCCTTTCTTTGCATCCTTCTTTCCTACTCAGGCTATGCAAAGTCCAATGGTCACATTTATTCCTGTTGGCACAGGAGCCAATCTGTTCTGTTAAAAGAGATGGAGAAGAAAATGGCCACACCAATATCTTTACCAAGAAAACCCCAGATAAGATTTTAAAGACTTGGACAAGACTGAAACAATGGAACAACAACAGCTACAAAGATTCTTTTGTTATTGGTATGGATAGATTAGATTGGGGAAACAATAGAGGAGAGGGGGAGGAAGCAACTTAGGAAGCTGTGTCCATAGTCCACACAAAAGGCAGTGAATACCTGAGCTAGGAAATTTATTCACTGATTAAATATGGAAATTGGAAATTCCCCCTCTCTGGACACACACTCAAATGTCATAATAGCAAAAATGTATGAAAAATACTCCCACTCAGTTTGTTTGTTACATGTGTTTGAACTACTTTTCTTTTTTCTTTTTTTTTTTTGTTATTATTGATGGTGTCATATGCATTGATATCTTTCTTTTGTCCTTAGAAGTTAACCTCTACCCATGCCACTTAAACCTGATTGCTTTCCAAAGGGACAGTAATTCTGAAGTCAAAAGTCTCAATCTGGCCAACAATATGAGACTGGATATCGGAGGAGAAAATGTCTACCTTATTCAATTCAAGAAGTGATCTCTGGGCTATTACCACTTTAATTTTTTAAAGCTCTGCTTTTTTTCCCCACAAGAAGCTTTTTACTTTGCCCTCTCTCTTCCATCTCCCTACTCCATTCTTCTTATTCCCAGGGTATGTGTCTATTTATACCCAGATGCGCTGGCATGGAGGTATTCACTGAAAGACCTTAACCTAGATAATAAGTGTTGGTTGCAGATTATTCAAATACGACTTCTCTTATTTCTCCAGAGATTACTTAGGACTCTTCTCAGCTGCTGTTCAGTTCCTTGTGCAATCATTGCCAGTGAGAGGGTGAAATGGCAATGCATTAAATTTTTTAATAAAAAATAGAAATGAACGATGATTCCCATAGCAACATTCCAAAAAGGGGATGGAGGGGTGGACTTTAATGGCCAGAGATGGCTCAGTAGTCAGACAGCTAATGACTAGGTAGAACGGCATGCTGCTTATTCTTCCCCCACAAAATTATAAAGTAGTTTTTGCCATCAGCAGGCACTGGACTTTCTGGAATGGAAGAATAAAGAGGGATTACTCTATATTATTTCACAGAAACCTTGCTGCTCTTAGGTCCTTGTATAGGGAAGCTCTTTCTGAATTCCAAGCAGGTTTAAAATAGGCAAAATGGAGTTGAGAAGAAATAGAGGAATAGTGTCTCATTCTGACAAGAGTGGATGTCTGGCCTATTGGACCAAATGTAGCAAGAATGAGAGATAAGAAACTCAGAGTCCTCTTCTTGCTTTGACTGTCATCCTACTGTGAGATCTAGGGAAAGTATGTTTCTTAGCCTTTGAAATGGTGACCCACTTTAAAGACATTCTCCAGCTTCTAACTTGGCTTCCTTTCCTTTACTCTCCTTGCTATATATTTTTATGCTTTTAGCTATTTCCAGTCTCATAGATTTACTTTCTTCCTGCTTCCCTATTGAAATTGTCTTTCAGTTTTTAGTGACCTTCAAAGTGATATAATCAATGTTTCCCAATGCAGAAAGGACCAGAAGTGATATTGTTTCAAAGTACAGTTGGGAGGCATAGTTAATATCAGGCCTAAAATTATGACAGGTCACTAGGACTTTGATCTAAGTTCCTGAAATTTATAGAGCATAGACAACATTTTCAGTCCTTCAGCAAGATAGACACAACTATGTTTATTATTTAGCAAAAAACTGCTATTTAAAATAGACATCACAGGGCTTCCAAACCCTAACTCTGGACTACTTATGCCATCTTCACCTCCACTTTTATGCATGTGTTGCTGAAAGTTTGTGTAAATTTAACCTGTCCAATCACAATTAAGTTCTCATCATAGTAAAACAATATTATTCTTCATCTTTATTTCTGATTGACTCACTGTTGCACTCTTCATAGTTATTCCACTCAAAGTATCTCACTGCTTCTTCCCTCATTTCCCTCCACAGAAAATTATCTGGCCTTATACTTTGATGAGAAAATAATGACTTTTCACTCTGAACTCCATCTCATTCCCTATTAATACAATTCAAAACACTTTCATACCATTGCCCATAATGTCCTTCAATTCTCTCTCTCTCTCTCTCTCTCTCTCTCTCTCTCTCTCTCTCTC
>NW_025360132.1:0-1155 GCF_016433145.1 Gracilinanus agilis | reverse complement strand
AACCTCAATATTTCTCTTAAGCTGTAGTCCCACATGACCATCTATCTACATTTTAAACTGGATGTCCTACTATAGGAACCTCATATTCATCATGCCCCAAACTGATTTCATTATCTTTCCTGCAAATATCTCCCTCTGATAAAATCTCCCCTCTGCTCTTTTGAACTTTCCTGTTTCCTTCAAGGGTATTATCATTCTTTCAGTTATCTAGATTTGCATACTTGCTCTTATCTTTCCATCTCACCTACATAGCCAACTTAGCCTACCCATCCAAGAGGTTTCTAAATCCTGTTTCTATATCCATCACATCTCTAACATCTATTCCCTTCTCTCTACTCATACAGCCATCACTTTCTTTCGGACCCTCGTTGACTTATTGTAATAGCCTCAGGTTGGCCTCTGCCTCAAATCTCTCCTCAATATAGCCAACTAAAGTGATCTTCCTAAAGATCAGGACTGACCTTGTTACTCCACCATTAAAGGAAATTCAATGACTCTCTATTATCCCAAGAGTGAGATATAAATTCCTCCATTTGGCATTTAAAGCCCTTTTACAACCTTGCTCCACCCCATCTTTTCAGCCTTATTACATCTCACTACTTTACACATACATATAGTAGACCTAAACTGACCACCTTCCTATTCTTCTTCCTTGTTCTGTTTATTGATGGATTTCATATTATAAAGATTCTTCCAAATCTAATCTTGTGTGTTCCTTGGTCCTTCCACCTCTGACATCCTGGGTCTATAAATCCACGAAGGGGAATTCCCAAATACTCTACATGAATCAGCGCCAAGAATGAAAGGGAATATTTAAAAAAATGGATACCTCTGAACTCAGACGTAGCAGACAGCTAAAAAAGTACAGTGATATTGGAGGTGAGCAAGGTAAGCAAAACATTGGAGCCCTTTAGCAAAGAGACTTAATTTCCACTGCCTATGCCCAAAAGTATGCTCTCAGTAGACTCGGAAATACCCGCAGTGGGGGCAGCTGGGTAGCTCAGTGGATTGAGACCCAGACCTAGAGACAGGAGGTCCTAGGTTCAAATTTGGCCTCAGACACTTCCCAGCTGTGTGACCCTGGGCAAGTCACTTAACCCCCATTGCCCAGCCCTTACCACTCTTCTGCCTTGGAACCAATACACAGTATTGACT
>NW_025360131.1:0-2191 GCF_016433145.1 Gracilinanus agilis | reverse complement strand
ATATATATATACACACACACACACACACACACACACACACACATACACACAGATACTAATTTTATTCTTGCTACTAGCTCTCTACCAAGTTTGAAATTTCCCTTAACAAGTCCATGCTTTACATTTACATGATATAGAACTAATCAGGAAATGCCCATAGCCATGGTGAATCATGTCCTGCATGTTAAACTATAATCAATTACATTTTAGTGAGTTTATTCATTTTTACCATGTTCAGTGACAAGTCATTCTTTCTCAAGCAATGCATCCATGATGTATAAGCATGAAGTTTCTATGTAGACTGGCCTTACATTTTTTTTATTTTTTTAAATTAATTAATTTAAACCCTTACCATCCATCTTAGAATCAATTCTATGTATTGGTTCTAAGGCAGAAAAATGGTAAGATCTAGGCAAAGGGGTTAAGTGACTTGCCCAGAGTCACATAGCTAGGAAGAGCTAGGAAGTGTCTGAGACCAGATTTGAACCTAGGACCTCTCATCTCTAGGCCTGGCTCTCAATCAACAGAGCTACCCAGCTGCCCCTCAGATTTCTTATACTTGATCCATATTTTTCAATACATCTCTCAGACGCTTTTTCTTTGAAGCTATTATTTATCAAAGTATTTTTATTTGATTTTATTTGTAGCACCTGATTCTTTTTGTTTTCTCTTTTTTTACAGTATCTTCAACCTCTGGAACAGATGTTAGTCTATATTCTGAAATCATTTCCTTGGCTGTTTTTTTTCAAATGTTTATCATGAACATTGCAATAAAGGATAGTCAAGTATCATATGAATTGTTTCTTTTTGCCTTGGCATGTAAGAATAGAATCAATTCTGCCCAATCTTTTCTTTTTCTCTGCAAGAAGTCCCCTGTGAGCCATCCCTCTATTTAGCTGCAACTTCCTCCTTTTTTCTAGTTTTGTTTATAGCACAAATGTCAAGATTGATATGATTCAGTTCCTCCAGCAGTATCTCCTCTCATTGATCACTGAAAAAGGATCTCATATTTAGACTGGCTAACAACAAAGTAAAAGCTTATAGATAACCTAAAAACTATCTGACCCCTTTCTCTGACACTGTCACTATCACTGTAGAAGTGGAAAAGGGTTATATAGGATTATAGGTCATTTTCTGGTTTTCTTCATTTCATGTGTTGTCATAAGATAATAATTCATCTCGAAGTGGCTGGCCTACTGATGAGCCTTTCTTTTCTTGGCTAGCTTCATCCTCACAAAGAAGGCTTCCTCTATATTGTCAGGGATATAGAACCATATGAGAGTCATCTGCATAGAGGTAAAAGTTGGAGCTCAATCCCAAGACCAGACTTTCTTTAAAGAAATCATTTCTATTAATATGAATTTTAAAAACACCAAAAGACATAAACATTTCCCTATAGAAAGACAAATAAAAAAAAGATTATAGGAACAAAACTGAAACTTCTCCGGGATGATAGAAATTGTTACAACAGAAATGTTAGCAATAAATGAATGAATGAATGAATGAGTAAATGAAGTTATGAATGAAGAGTAAATTGAATAATAAATGAGTAAATGGAGTAAAGAAACCTGAGTTTTAGTCAGTAATTTCTTAGAGTTGATTTGTACCAGTGGGAACAAATTGTTAAATTTTCAGTGTGACCATTTATTTACAATCGCTACAAATCAGAGATGGATTTATTGTTTTGTTGACTGTATAGACTTACCAAAATAATCAAGGAAATGTTAGTAATTCAGATTAAACTGAAGCTATCTTTGGGTAAATTTTTCTTCCTGGGCAAGTCAATTGGTAAACAGTTACCAAAACATCTATAGGATTCTTCATTTTAGAACTACTGAGTTAAAAAAACAAACATTTAGAACAAGAAGGGACATAAGATGTCACATATTCCAAATCTCACATTTAAAAATAAGAAAAAAGAGGTCTAGAGATATAAAGTACATGTCCAATTGCAGATAGGTAATGAGTGACAAAGGTTTACAAGTGAATCAATAGGCATGAATATATCTGAATATCCAAAGCATCTCTCTACAAATCTAACATTTTCCACTATCCCATGCTACTTACCATAAGACATTGACATTATTTGGGCCTCAATTTCCTTCTCTCAAAAAAGTGATTATAACAGCTTCCCTATTAATTTGAATTGTTATAAAATACCCAAAATAAATACTAAACACTCAAAAATTTC
>NW_025360130.1:0-1105 GCF_016433145.1 Gracilinanus agilis | reverse complement strand
ATATAATATAAATATTATAATCACTTTATTATTATATTGTATTATATTATTAGATTAGATTAGATTGCATTATATTATAATATATAACATTATATAATATAAATATTATTATATTGGAATTATATTGGCTTTAATAGGAATAGAGAAATTGATTTTGTCTAGAAACAAAGATCACTATAGCAAAGAGCTAAATGATAATATAGCCAAATGTTATGATTCATTTTCCTAGGATTGAAAAGGTCCTACAAAAGACTTTTAAGCCACTGATGTCAAATAAAACAATTCCCCGTAACACATTCCAGACAGATGAGAAGAAAAACAAGCAGAACACTAAAAGCAGATCATAGAATTTGTAGAAGGGAATAGTATAAGAAGAATGAAAAAGTAGGAAAAGGACAGTTAGGAAAAAAAAAAAGCGGGGGAAGTAAATACCAAACGAAGCATTTCTTCTTTCATCCTGGCTAGAGTAGGGAATTGGTTGAATAGGAGTGTTATATGGTTAGAGCTATACTTTAGGAAAATCATTTTAGCAGGATCACCTAGAATGAAGAGAGATTGGAGTCAGAGAGACCAATAAGCATGCTATTGGGACAGTCAGAGCTTGAGATGATGAGAATCTAGGTTGACAGCTGTGTGAATGGAGAAGAGGAGAGACTGCTGTAGATATGGATAGATATTAAGATCTTTATCTAGAGTTATTAATGTCTATCACAGACATCAGTAGCTATGGATTTATAGACCTAAACATATGTATTTTATATAGAAGATATATAGTGTGTACATGTATGTGCATATACCTATAAAGCAGATAAGTAGCACAATAGAGTGTCAGGTCTAGAGTCAAGAAGATCATCTTCCTGAGTTCAAATCTGGCCTCAGACCCTAACTTGCTATGAAACCCTGGACAAGTCAATGAATCCTGTTTGCCTCAGTTTTCTCATGTGGAAAATATGTTGGAAAAGAAAATGGCAAAAAAAACCCCACAAAACTCAAATATCTTTGCCAAAAAGACCCCAAGGGGGTCATGAAAAGTTGGGCATGATTGAACATATATATGCAAGTGTGTATGTACATTTTTGTGTATATATGTGTTTATATATACAGA
>NW_025360129.1:0-1910 GCF_016433145.1 Gracilinanus agilis | reverse complement strand
TATTATTTTATTTACAAATAACCCTTGTCCAAGGTTACACATTAAATGTCTGAGACTGGATTTGAACTCAGGTCTTCCTGATTCCAAGTCTAGTTCTCTTCCTACTGCACTACTCAATTGTTTCAAGATATCCCAAGACCATTCTTTAGAAAGGACCAGATTCTTCCCTTATTGGGGAATAAGAGCCATCGTTGGTCCTTCTGGTATCTACTTTATTGGATATTGTTGCATGGAAAATGTTGAGCCTATCTGTTCATTGTGGTTTCCCCCATATGCCGATTGAGTTCTGATATTATGCATCCAGGACATTTAGTGGGTTACAGAGGTGAACACTTTCCATCTGTTTTCTCAGGAAGCCCTTCAGAAGAAAAGCCTGATCAGTGCAAATGTGAGAACCTCCTTACATTCCAGAATTTTGCAAATGAAGAGGTGAGAAAACTCACAGAGAGATATATCCTTTGTTTATAATTGTACTCTCAAGGTATGTGGACTTTTTTTTTTCAAAAACTTACCTTCTTTCTTAGAATCAATACTATGTATTGGCTCCAAGTCAGAAGAGCGGTAAGGGTGGGCAATGGGGGTCAAGTGACTTGCCCAGGGTCACACAGCTGGGAAGTGTCTGAAACCAGATTTGAACCCAAGACCTCCCATCTCTAGGCCTGGCTCTCAATCCACTGAGCCACCCAGCTGCCCCTGACCTTGATAAATGCTTCCTCCCCCTCCATCCTGGTGAGAGGATATGTCCCAGGCCTGGATCACCTCCAAGGTATAGTATGTTAAAGCAAATCATGTTTGAGAATTAGGGAGTATCAACTGTGTCTGATACCTTGACGCATTTCCTCAGACCCGAATGGCAACTACTGATAGTTTTTTATTCTCTGCACATAAGTTTTTGGAGAAGAGTGTGTTGGCAGCAGGGACCCTTTACATCAGCACTTTCAAGATAAAACAGTCCGCAGAGGGAACTGCCAGATCCAGTGATTCATTAAAACAATATTACTGACAAAGGAACGCGTTGGGATAACAGAAAAGGGGCTCAGTGATTTCGCACACTCAATAGCCTTCCTGCTGCTTTCAACTTAAAGTGACAGTGCACCTGCCTGCTCTCCAGAGCCCAGGACTGGAGTCCTGTTTGCAGAGCTCTTTCCTACACACTAACGAGGCTGTGGAAAAGCTATTTAATTCTGAGCCACCTCTGTGCCAGCTGGCTCCTGCGATAAGGAATTGCATGTAGCAATTACCTTCTTGAAAGTCCACAATACATTTTCCAAGTAAATGAAATAACCTTCTGCATGTGGTTATTGTAATAGATAACTCTGGACTCTTAAGTGCTTAAAAGTGCTGAACTGGCAGCAATTTCCCTAGCTAGAATTCTGCCATCATCCTCTAGGCCTGAAGAGGTGGGAGACACAAGGGTGGGAGAGACAGCGAAGTCCCCTTTGCTGTATAGACGGCTCGTCCCATCCCCTACCCGTGTCTTAGCTTAATCAGGGAGAATCAAACCCCAATCTTCCCAGCAATATCTTGGGGAAAGGCAAAGTGACACGGGGCCTCCTCTCCGTATCCCTTCCCAAAGCTATATAATCAGTAGAATCAGAAAATGTTTAAAACCAGTGGTATAGAAGACCACTAGGGATAGAGCAGGGTCAAGACTGTGAAAGCAAGGGCATGATTTTCTGGGGAGACCCAAGGATCCCTACCGGCAGATGAGGTGTTAGGACAGGTGTGACAGATGTACAAGAAGCTCTAGCCTCCCTGTGCCCATTCTTCTACCCCTCAGCTATGCTCTTCCTCAATTCTAAATGATCACCTCCACCCTGTAACTACAGGAATCATTTCTCTGTCCTCTCCCTTCCCCCCCCCACCCTCTCTCTCTCTCTCTCTCTCTCTCTCTCTCTCTCTCTCTCTCT
>NW_025360128.1:0-2811 GCF_016433145.1 Gracilinanus agilis | reverse complement strand
AGGTTCTTTGCCAAGAAAACCCCAAATAGGATCATGAAGAGATAGACATGACTGAAAATGACTGGAAAATAAGATAAATGATCAAATTTGGACTACATATAACCTGCTGGGTCTAGTCTGGTTCAAGTTCTCATCACCTTGCTCAGTTCAAATTCTTCTATATTAGATCTCTGAGTTAGGAGTCCCTACTTAGAGTTGGCTAAATTTCCATTTGAATGTAAACTCTTGGGGCAGTGAGGTGGCTCTATGGTTAAGAGTATCAGGCTTGGAGACAGAAGGTCCTGAGTTCAAATGTGACCTCAGACACTTTCTAACAGTGGGACCCTGAGCAAGTCACTTAACCCCAATTGCCTAGCCCTTACTATTTTTTCTGCCTTGGAACCAATACTTAGTGTTCATTCTAAGACCCAAGATAAGGTTAAAAAAAAAAAGAATGTAAATTATCAGTAGAAATTGTCTCACTCATTATTATTCCTATTGAATACTACTCTGTCCTTGTATCTTCTCTCCATTGCCTGGCACCTCCTCTGAACTTAATAAATTCTTTTTTTGTTTGTTTGTTTGTTTTGTTTTTTTAAACCCATAACTTTTGTGTATTGGCTCCTAGGTGGAAGAGTGGTAAGGGTGGGCAATGGAGGTCAAGTGACTTGCCCAGGGTCACACAGCTGGGAAGTGTCTGAGGCTGGATTTGAACCTAGGACCTCTCATCTCTAGGGCTGACTCTCAATCCACTGAGCTACCCAGCTGCCCCCAACTTAATAAATTCTTGAAGATTGGTTGAATTCGCCCATCATCCTAGCTGCAGTGGCCTATTATAACAAGACTAATGGAAAATTGGAAAGTCAAGGATCAGATTCATCACTGCATGGCCGTGGGAAGGGGGAAAGGGGAGGGTGTCCATCTTGGAAGCAAGAATCCTTCTGTCTGCTCTAGTTAAATTCCTGTAAACTGTTCTTTGTAAGAATGAATATTAGCCATAGGGGACCGGCCAGATTTCAGTGACCCAGCTAAAAGCATCAAACAGCTAAGAGTCTGGCTTACCCTAAGAGGAAATTAGTTTGTGTTTGGTTCTGCAGCATTACTGTAGTAGTTTGATTACGAGGATGTCAATGGGATGGCCCTTTCAGCACCTAAAAATTGGTGCCAGTAAGCTTAGTGGCCAGTCCAACATTGTGCTTCCTCCTTAAATACTTTGCTCCTTGGAAGGGACGTGAATGGTCTTTAGTTTGACTTAAGAGGATTTTTTTCCATGTCTCCTATGAATTGGTTTTCATTAGTCAGACCATTTTGACCTTGTTTTATGCTTATGAGAAGAGATGTACTTTGGTATATTAGAAGTGTCAGACTTGGAATTAGGAGAAACCCAAGCCTGAATCCTGCCTCCAATACTTTCTTGAACTTCGTGGCCCTGTGAAAGTTATTTCCCCAATAGCACATTTTAGATTTCTTATAGTAAAGGATGTTGTTCAGTCATTTATTGGTCATGTCCAACTCTTTATGACTCAATCGAGATTTTCTTGGCAAAGATATTGGAGTGGTTTGCCATTTCCTCCTTCATCTTATTTTACAGATGAGGAAACTGAGGCAAAGAGAATTAAGGGACTTGCCCAGGGTCACACAGTAAGCATGTAAGTCCAGATTTGAACTTGGGAAGATAAATCTTCCAGACTACACAGCACTCTATCTACTGTGCCACCAGCTGCCCCATCTAGAGGATAATGGCACATTATTTGTAATACCTGCATTATTTGCCTTACAGGGTTATTGTGAGGCTCAAATCAAATAATTATGCAATGTGCTGTGTAAACCTTAAAACCCTATGTAAATGTCAGCTGTTATTGATATCATACAAGCGACAGGGTTAGGGGACTAGATTTGTGATTTCACTGGTAGATGGAGCTTCTGGGTGAAGGAATTCCCATGACCAGTGCAGGTTTGTTCCTTTTCTGCAGTATGAGAGAGTTGCCTAGAGGACTGAGAGGTTAAGTGGTTTGCCCCAAGATTACCCAGCCTGCACCCAGTAATGGTACAGTATGGTAATAGAGAGAGAGCCAGCCTTAAAGCCAGGAAGACTTGAGATCAAGTAATGTCAGACAGAATGGAAGGCAGAGACTGAACCAGATGAGCAATCTCATCATTATCCTCAACTCTTCCTCACTCCCCCTCACTCCTCATATCTAATCAGTTACTATTAATTTTTGTAGAATCTCCCCCAAATACTCCTCAGCCATGCCCTTCTCTTCATTCAGGCCCTCATTTCCTTTTAACTGGCTTTTTGTAGGCAACTAGGTAGTATAGTGCATAGAGACTGGACTTGGACTCATGAACATTTGAGTTCAAATTCAGCCTTATGATCTGGGCAAGTCACTTATTGTCTGTCTGCCTCAATTTCCCCAAAGTTGGGTTAAAATTTTTTTCTTGTCATATTTTGAGTTCCAAGAGTTGTTTTGAGGGTCAAATGAGATAATAGTTGTTAAACACTTTGTAAAATTTGAGTGTTATATGAATGCTAGCAGTTATTATTAGCCCCTAAGTGGTACAGGAAATGGAGCACTGGGCCTGGAATTGGGAAGAACTGAGTTCAAATATGACCTGACATACATACTAGCTGTGAAATCTTGAGGAAATCTCTTAATCTCTGTTTGCTTCTGCTAGTAAATGGAGATAGCAATAACACTTACCTCCCAGGACTGAGAAGATCAAATGAGATATTATTTGGAAAGCATTTACCCCAGTGCCTGGCACATAGTAAGTGCTTAATAAATGCTTTTTTCCTTCCTTCCTTCCTTCCTTCCTTCCTTCCTTCCTTCC
>NW_025360127.1:0-1813 GCF_016433145.1 Gracilinanus agilis | reverse complement strand
CTAGTGATGACTACAAACAGACATGTTAAAGAACTGTGGAATCTTTTCAAAATGTAAGTAGTCCTATAGACTTGAATATTGATCAGATTAAAGTCCCAGGGACACAGAGGTTATGTTTTTAGCCTTATTATAGCATATCTGGATCTATAAACATATTGGCCCAGATTATATCATATTGGTTAAAAAAGTTTTATTTAATTTTATTCATAAAATACCTAAAAGTATTTACATATGTGCTTGACCTTCAGAGGATTTTTGAGGAGTAACTAACCTACGAGGCTAGGGGATCAGAAAGGTTAGGTTTAGTATTCCCATACCTCCTCAATTCTCTTTTTACTTTTATTCTAGATATAATGAAACATTGTGAGTAGTTTTGCTCTTATGCTATTGTGTGGAAGTGGAATGTTATTTCACATTGAGCAATGCAGCTTCAGGATACTTTAACTGCTTATGAAATCCGGGAGGTGCTGGGCTCTATTCCACTAATTACAAAATAGATAGGCCATTACTGAAACACACAGCATTACCCTTGTTCAAAAATGCTTGTAGAATTGGACTTCACTGCACATAACTGAACATATGTGCATAAACCCTAGATTACTGAATTCAAGCAGCATGCTAAATTGGTAGCCTTTCATTAGTACGTTCATTTCTTATTCCCTTTGAGATGCATGTTACTGGGGAAAATCCACTGCTTGGAATAGTAATGAACTTGAAACAAACTTAGTTTGTGAATGCTGATTAATGCTTTCCTTTGAAATGAATAATAGAAAGGCTTGTGTATTCCTAACTTATTAACTATGCCTTTGCTCTCTAATTTAAAGAAAGTTTATTTAATGACCATTTTTCTTCCATGAATTTAAGTATTACTACTCAGTAAGCACCAGGATTTACTAATTTATCTTTTTATATAAATATAGTTCTCAAGATGTAAATGTACTGTTGGCAAAAATATGAAACCATATGCTGGATGATTACATCAATCTGTTATACCCTATAATTATCTGATATCTGTGCACATCTTGAGAGTTAAAAACAACTAATTCTCTAGTAGGGATAGCCTGACTATACATTTGCAGTTATTTTTAATGGAGTGATATACATATATGCACATATTTTTATTCATAAGTGGGTATATGCATTTATAACAGATGTTGAAAATGGACCGTATAATTTTACAAACATAATGTTTGCTTTATCAGTGTTACTACATGTATCAAGGATCACATAATTAGTTTTCAGAATCATGTGGCCCTTGATAAAGCAAACATTATTGTGTTTGTAAATTGATAGGGACTATTTTAAATTATAACTTAGAGGCAATGGTGTCCCTGCTCCTGTTATGAAGATCTGGATTCAAGTCCTGTCTCTGATACATACATACATGGTTGTGTGATCTTGGGCAAGTCCCTTAATCTCTAAGACCTTGAGACTATTCTAAGAGTATAATCTTAGAGAGAGTGTTGAACTGCTGTGATAGTGGATGTTCCTCATTGAGGACTTCCCTCTTCCCACAAAATCATCTCTCTGCTCTCTATCCCTATTATTCCTATAACTTAATGAAAGAAAAGAATTATATTTATATACTTCAGGTCTCTGATGATACTTTTTGAATCATCCTGTAGACATAAAGGTTAGAGACAATAACTCTCTCCATTTTTTTTTCATAGAACAGAAGAGCACTTGAAAAAGTAATGCATTATGACCATTTGTCCCTTTCTATTTCTAAACGAGCATTCTAACGCAAGACCTTATAACTTCATAATTGGACTCTCTCTCTCTCTCTCTCTCTCTCTCTCTCTCTCTCTCTCTC
>NW_025360126.1:0-7277 GCF_016433145.1 Gracilinanus agilis | reverse complement strand
GTCTCTCCCAATCTCTGTGACTCTGTTTCTGTCTCCCTGTCTCTATCGCTCTGTCTTACCTTCTCTCTGTCTCTCTCCCTCTCTCCTTCCTCTCTCTGTCTCTCTGTCTTTGTCTCTATCTCTGACTGTCTCTCCCAATCTCTGTGACTCTGTTTCTGTCTCCCTGTCTCTATCTCTCTGTCTTACCTTCTCTCTGTCTCTCCTCTCTGTCTCTCTCCCTCTCTCCTCCTCTCTCTTCCTCTCCTTCTCTCTCCCTCCCACCCCTCTATCTGTCTCTCTGTCTCTCCCAGTCTCTGTGATTCTGTTTCTGTCTCTCTGTCTGCCTCTCTGTTTCTCTGTCTCTGTCTCTTTCCCCCTCTCTCCCTTCTTCTCCATCCCATCCCTCTCTCTCTGTCTCTGCCCATCTCTGTCTCTGTGACTCTGTCTCTGTCTGTCTCTGTCTCTGTGACTCTGTGACTGTCTCGGTTTCTGTCTCTCTGTCTCTCTCCGTCTCTCCTTTGTCTTTCTCTCTGTCTCTGTCTCTCTTTCCTCATTCACTCACTCACTGTTGTACTGTTTCTTGCACTCTTTGTGCCACCATTGTTTACTGCCCTGCCTTAGATATTGTTTCCAATGATTCCATTGATTACCTCCTTCCTCAGGAAAGTGCTATGATACTCCTGTTAGATAGCCAGGATCAGGATATTTGAGCTAATTAAAGCATTGCCCATTGTCTTGTCCATAGTTTTCCTTTTTCTACAAAATATCACCTTGGGTGGATTCGCAGACCATTGCAGGCTCGCCCTTCTCAGCTAAAGGTCTCTAGCCCTACTCCAAGCTCATTTGGAGGGACTGGATTCCGTTCAGTTCTTCTCATCCTCTGGATCCAGGCAGTCTGCCTCCCTGTTCCCTGCCTCACATATGGTCAGCACCTCCAATTTAGTCTTTTTTAAACAAAGGGAAAACATCCACACCTCTTTCCATTCACCTTTTCTGAATCTTGTTATACTGGCCAAAGTCAGGCCATGAAAATTACTCTGAAGTCCAGAGAAGTCTCCAATACTTGAAATACCAGTGGGAGAAGAAGCAGGGAGAGTATTCATTACTAGCTAGAATGGCACATCCACAAGGCTAAGCTCATCATTCTCTTTACTGTCTCATTAATAAGAAGCATTTTAAAAAGCATATCAGTGGGGCAGCTGGGTAGCTCAGTGGATTGAGAGCCAGGAGGTCCTAGGTTCAAATTTGACCTCAGACACTTCCCAGCTGTGTGACCCTGGGCAAGTCACTTGACCCCCCCCCATTGCCTTCCCTTACCACTCTTCTGCATTGGAACCACTACATAGTATTGATTCCAAGATGGAAGGTAAGGGTTTAAAAAAAAAATTTTTTTTAAAGCATATCAAAACATCTTAGTGAAAGGTTCTACTGAAGGTTTCTTTAAAACAGGGTTCTGCAGCTGCAGAGAATACGAGAGCTCCTGTCCTATAGGAATTTGGCTATGGCTATGACCATAGCTATCAAACTGAGGAGATTTTAGAAATGCGGGCCATATAAAGGAATATTCGAGAGAAAACTAGAATTATATCTTACTTTGACAACTGGAGCCTTGAATATTGCAGTCCAAAGCAATTCTTCAGGTCGTAGGGGAAAAAAAGAATAAAGCTTTAAAATGTAATAACAATAACAAACTTAAAATAATACAAATAATAAGCTTAAAGCATAAAAATATTTTTACCCCCTTTATCAATGATAATTGTTCGCGCACCTCCCGTCTGCTTCCTTATTAATAAGGAATAAAAAGCCCTCTGTAGAATGGTAAAAGCTCTAAGAGCCTGGAAGTCAGGAATCCTGAGTTTGAATCCCACTTCTAATAATTTCGAGTTGGGTGTCCATGGGCAAGCCAAAACCTCTCTGAGCCTCAGTTTCTTCCTCTATAAAATGGGGGCAATAATACTCGTACTATTTAATTCACAGGGTTGCTATGGGGCAAGTCTTGAATTGCTCTCTAAATACAAGTTATTTTTATTCATAAAGTCCTTGATTCTCAAGGCGCCTCTCCTTGACATATTTCCCAGGTCAGTCATTTTTGATACAGTAGGATCTTGTTTTATGTGAACTCACCACAGGCAAATTCAGACATACTCAAATGGCAATGGAAAAGAAGGCAGAAAAATACGTAAAATGACAAATTTTAATTATGTGCTCAATACATGCCATTTTATCAAGCAGCATAAAGTCTCACAGCAGCTCCTGAAACTTAACAAGTCAGATCCACATCCACACAGTGCCTCTCCTTGTTTTATTAACACTATTTAGGTACTAATAATGGCCCCAAAGTTCAAGGGTAGTGATGCTGGTAGCTCCAAAAAGCCCAAGATATATATATGTTCATCTATATTATATGTTCTATGCTCATCAAAGAAATATTTTTAAAATAAAAGGATTGGCTATTATGCAAGATTTTCAACTTTCTCAAAGAGTCTTGGAATGTATTGGTCATATAAAATAAAGACCTATGTTATATCTTTTTTTTTAACCCTTACTCTTATAATATAGAATTATTAACATTGCCATGTTGGCTTGAGCCAACCTGTCAGTTGCCCTGGTTGGAATGTTGACCATGGCATGAGCCACAGGGCAAACACCAACTGCCAGTTGGACCAAGGGTATATAAAGCCCTGGAGACCTTCCATCTTAGAATCAGTACTGTGTATTGGTTCTGGGGTAGAAGAGCGGTAAGGGCTAGGCAATGGGGGTCAAGTGACTTGCCCAGGGTCACACAGCTAGGAAGTGTCTGAGGCCAGATTTGAACCCGGGACCTCCCCCCCTCCAATGGGATATCTTAAAAATTCTCTTTTTTCATTTTTTTATTTTGTTCTAGTATTTCTTATGTACTCAAGGATTTGTTTGGTGTCTTCCAGTTTTCAGAAGAGTTGTTGTTATTTAGTTTCTTTCTTTTTTCCTTGTTTAGTAAGGTTGAATTTTACAACCCTCTACTTGAGATGGTGTGACTTAAATGCACCGGTCATTTAAACTCACAATTTATAGCTTCATTGTGTCTAGATGATCTTAACCAAGTGTCTAAATATGCCAATGCCCCGTTCTTTTTTCCCAGGTTTCCTTTGTTAACAAACATTTTATAAGTCATAAATCACTGTAAATTATTTATTTGTAAAGGAATTCCTCTAAAAATATTAATTGAAGAAAAAATCATTAGAATTTGGTCAGCAACATGAGAGAGTTAACAGGAAGCCTTAGTACTTAGACTCCATACTCTTTGGGCAGGTTTCAAAATATTAGCAATAGAAACTCACTATTGAGTTTTTCTTTTCTTTCTTTTCTTTTTTTTTTTTTTTAAGAAAAGGAACATTTTTTACACATCAACCAACAGTAAGTGTTGGATTCATCTCACCATAATAAAAACAAGAGCCATTGCCAGCCACAGGATCAAATTTATAGACCCACAAGAAAATGTTTATATCCCAA
The DNA here is from genome assembly GCF_016433145.1 of Gracilinanus agilis. Lineage (NCBI taxonomy): Eukaryota > Metazoa > Chordata > Mammalia > Didelphimorphia > Didelphidae > Gracilinanus > Gracilinanus agilis. The sequence goes on along the minus strand of NW_025360126.1, from coordinate 3,809 downwards.
ACTCTCTCTCACCAGTGTTATAAAGAATAGGGGGTAATCTGGACACTACCACTATTGGGCTGGTTATTAGTAGTAGTAATCTGAGATATTAATCTGAGGGAGCTTTGGTTTGGTTCCCTGATGGCTGGTGCAGGGACACCCGAGTCCTGCCACCCAGCTGGATGGTATAATAACTGCCCTTCTTTATAACAGTGCCCAGGCAGGATCCCTAAAGGTCAATGGATGGGTAACCCTTTCGGGTTCCACCTGGGGTTGATTGATCATTAGTAGTGGGCTCTATCAGCCTTGGATAACATTCATCTGACTGCGTTGCTCCCTCCCCAGAGTGGTGATGGAATTACTATTTCAGGAAGGTACTTAATAACTTTATCTATGTTGTTTAACAAGGGAAAGGAATGATCAGGAAAGGGTTGAGGAATAGGTGACCCTATCACTAAATCTATGACAATAATCCCTCAGGACTGTAGGCTGTTCAGTACTGCTGGCTTGTTCTTCACCTCCTCTGGCTCAGCCTGGCCACAGCCAAACCACAGTAAGCAAACTGTTTGGATAATGTAAATATTGATGATGGTTTCTCTCAGCTTCTTACTGCTAGTTGTTTGCCAGTTCTACAGCCTTCAGGAAATACCACCCTTTGCCACCCTCTTCTTCTTCTCCTACCCACTTCCCGGATGCCCCCCCCCGGGGCCCCAGGATACCTAAATATCTAGAGATGGTTTAGGTGCCTAAATATCTAGGGATTCAGAAAGAATCAGAGGATCCACAAGTCAATCAAAGTTCAAGATCAAATGTCCAAGACAAGAGTTTAGGCAAGGCTCAGTCAAAGCAAAGCCAAGGTCCCAAAAGGAAAAGGGTCCAAGGGCTCCCTGTCAGGGGGCTCCCAGGGTATTTATATCCTTTCTGGCCAACTGCCTTTCCTCCTGTCCTCATGGCCTCTGGGAACATTCTGATGTCCAACTGTCTTCACCTGTCAATCAAGGTGTGACTCTCAACTCCCAGAGTTTGAATATGACACTAGTAAAATGAGACTAAAGACCAAGACTATGCACTAGCAAATGGGTCTAGGTACACCCTCATGTGTGTTATTATAGTGAAAAGACAAGTCCAAATCGACTATAGGAGGATTTGATGAGGGTCATGGAGATAGTGGCCAACCAGAGGTAGGGAGCATGCAACAGGAAGAACATAAAAACATGCCAGAATCTTATTTACTATCAAACTCAGATTAGTCTGCTCACTATTGGCAGCCCCAGCAAAAAGAGAGACTGAAGCACTCCTCAGAGCTATTAACTAGCTGTCTTCCCATCCTGGCAGTTCCAGTGAATTTTATGCTCTGCTTACCATACTACGTTTCCACATTTTGTCCTGTATTTCCTACATTGTTCCTTCTTCTTCACTTATCCATTGAAGGAGCTAAAGTATGTGACCTCTAAGACACCAAGAGACCTAAAATCTCAAATCCTTAAATAAAATTCAAGAAGGCATAAGAGTAAGACAAAGAGTATTTCTCATCCTATCCCTTCCCTATGAATGGTAAAATTATAGCTTGTCTTTGGTGAGCTTCCACCTCCATTTAAAAAACTCTTTCTTGATTGCTAGTATGGTGGTTCCCAACATTTTCTGTTCATCGAACTCCTTCTGACAAAAAGAATAGTTGTGAACCTCCAAGGTAATTTAACATATGAATCATAATCTTCTTTATAATTATTTATTGTGGACAGCCCCATCAAAGAATTTTTAGCAGGAATTCCTTGGGCCATTGTTGTGAACAACTACATGTATGCTATGCAGAACATAAAATCCTTGAAGGCAAGAACTGCTTTGTTTATGTCTTTATATTCTCAACACTGAATAAAATACCCAACATTTAGTACTTATTCAATAAATGCCTGTTGAATTTAATAGAATTCCTAACATCCTTCACCCCAGGTCCCAGGACCTTCATGCTTTAGCTAGCATAGGCTTGCTACTGGGGTGCCCCAACCTGGGCTTCCCAAAGTATTCCATGCTCCACAATGATCTCTCTTGGCTACTCACATCCTCGAGTAAATGTTTCTATGTCCTCAATGCAATCAATGTCATCTGTGTGGAGGAATTCGAGCTGATTCGATCACTTCATAATAATGGATAAATGACGGAAATGAGTAAAAAAGGATACTCATTTCATACAGAGTATACAAAGGGGATCAGGATGGATTGCCTTTGGGAACTATGGAGGATTTAAATCGTCTCAGACTGCTCACTGCAATGATTCTCCCAGCAATGATATTAGACTGAGAATCATTGAACACCACCATCTCAGAAGAATCAAAATTATAGTAACACCAAGAAGGGAAAGTATATGGTGGGCATACGTGGGCTTTAGCATATTACCCAGGATTACTCTATATGAAAAGTGGTATAAAAGATGTATGGCTGAAAAAGAAGGTGGACAGAATGAGAGATACCAAAATGGTGACCCAAAGAATGACCTGTGATAGCAATGGGGCTGCTCTCTCCAATAATAGGGATCACAACCCAGTTATATTTTCTCATCCTGGGTAATTCTTATCTACATCTTCTCATAAATTTCTCCCAGGAAGTCCACTCAGTATACCTTCCTCTGAGTTTTTTGATTCTACATGGCTACTAATAGAGCACATGGGCTATCCATCTGTTACTCTTTGACAGACCACATTCCTTCTTCTGGTCCTAAATCCCTATGATGATATCCTTTATTTTGTTTCTTTTGTGCAATATGTTTTGTTTCTGCTTATTAGACTATTGGCTTTTTATGGTCAGAAACTTTCACTTTTATCCATGTATTCCCTAGCACTTCTCACAGTGCCTGGGACATAGTATGTGGTTATTTTCATTGATTCATTCATTCCTTGGATAATATACTCAAGCCTATTTGTGCTCACCAAATATCTTCCCATTGTCCTTTGAGTAACCTGCTATTTAAGTCTTTGGAGATTGTGATGCTTCACAATTTCAACCATATAATGTCACTGGAGGAATATCTATGTAAAAAAAGGGGGAAAAAAGAGATCACCTTGGAAAAAAGGGGCGGATCAATAAAAGCATTTGTGATTTCTCAAAAGAAATTTAAATCTGAACCTAATTCATCATCTACATGCATTATCTGTTTGACATATTTGTTCTGATGAATCAGGTCTATAGATTGTCCACACAACTTCCAATCATAGCCTTGAGACATTCTTCCACATAGTTTTTTCCAATGAGGATAGTTAGATTGATTGATTTTGTGTGTGTGTGTGTGTGTGTGTGTGTGTGTGTGTGTGTGTGATTATCGACCTCATTTAAGAGTCTTCAGTATTCCTTAGGCTTAATGAAGTCAGCAAAATGTCATCTGTAAACTAGAACATCCAGAAGATCCCACTATCAATAGTTAATCTTCTTTTCCATTTTGGATTCTATATTGGATATCCTCTGGGCAATGGTAAGCACCTTGGATGAACATAAGTCTCTGCTCTATAGGTCACTTCAAATCAATAAAAAGAGCATTACCAAACACAGTTATCTCTGTTGTGTCTTTCAATAGGCTGGATCCATTTTTTAAAAAGTTTAAATCCTTATCTTCTGTCTTAGAATTGATGCTAAATATCAGTTCCAAGGCAGAAGAGCTATTAGGGCTAGGAAACTGAAGTTAAGTGACTTGCCCAAAGTCACACAGCTAGAAGGTGTCTGAGGCAGATTCGAGCCCAGGACCTCACATCTCTAGGTCTGGCTATCCACTAAGCCAATGATGGGCAAACTTTTTAAAGAGGGGGCCAAAGGAAAGGAAATGCTCATCTGTCAGTCTGTTT
>NW_025360125.1:0-9155 GCF_016433145.1 Gracilinanus agilis | reverse complement strand
GTATATATATTTGCTAGAGTTTGAATTTTAACAAAGAGCTATTATATATAAATCAAACAAAATAAATGCCCACATATAGGTGCCAAGTCAGATATGAAAGAGTTGCAAGAACAACATAGGAAGATCAGCAGAGAGGACTAATAATCCACAGAAAATAATACACCAAAAAGGAAGTTAATAAAGATAAACATGGCCTCCACTCCATATTCAAATCAAACACAATCAACCAACGAACATGGTGCTTTGCTAGGTTCTGAGGATACAAAGAGGAAAAGAAAAATGTCATTGATATCAAGGAGCCAAAGTAAGCAAGATAAATAGCAAAATATCCTATAATAAAAAGACAACTTGGACCTCATAAGTAACATCATAAAGATGCAGTACAAATAGAAAAAATGATGAAAAGAAAAAGGCAGAAGTAGCCAAAGATAGGTTTGTGGATTCAAAAGGATATTTTTTAACAACTTAGATTTTTTTCATGAATGTATATAAAAAGTGGTAGTAAGGGAAAGTAGCAAAGGTTTAATAGAAAAGTGTGGCATCATCTTGTAGGAAACAGGAGAGAAACACTAAGGTTTAGAGTGAGCTGAGACTGGAAATGAATTCTAAGAATGTTGTAAGGGAGGTGATCAGAGGAATCTTCAATCGATTTGAGGAGTTCTTCAATCAACCTTATGAAATCAGAGGGTATGGATATGACTAGATATCCTCTGAAGTCTCTCAATTCAGAAATTCTATGATTATAAACTCTGAGCTCTCTGTGCATGGCAATTATTTTATTCATCTCTCTCTCTCCCACTCCCTGTCATATTCCCAGTAGTGGTGTTTTTAAACTTTTTTTTCCCCATTTTCCTCAAGCTGCCAACTCCCTTCCTCTCCTTCCCCTTTCATTCTCAGCAAATGCACTTCCTTCTTTTCAAGGTCACACAGCATGAGTTTCTACAGTTTCTCCCATTATTCATAAATTTATCTGTATTTTCATCCATTTTTTCCCTTTCCCTCCTCTCTCATGGGAAGAAATGTAATGTCCATTCTCCTTTGTAGTTCTTAACTGTCTGCTTAGCTTCTTGTTCTCAACTTTTCTCACTACTTCTACAATTTGTTCTCTCATATATCTTCCTGATATCCTGCAACTCCAATCTCTCCTTTCCCAAAAAATTGCCATAATGCGAGTCTCACATATTTTCAAAAATCATTCATCTACCCCACTATGCCCTGAGCCTACTATTTTTTGTCTTATCCTCCTTTTCCTACTAAGATTCCTGAAAGAGCAGTCTATACTCACTGTTTCTACAATGTCACTTCCTGCTCACTTCTCAGCCCCTTGAAATGACTTCTTCCTCTACTACATGAGTGACTGAATTGGTGAAAAGGCCTATATTAAACACTTATATTTCAAGCATTGTGCTATTCACTAGGGATAAAAATAAAAGCAAGCAAAACAGTTCCTGCCCTTGAGGAATTTACCTTTCAAGAAAGGAAGACAATTGTATTATTATTATGCAAGGTTTAATATCTTTTGGAGAAATTTTTGGGATGAGAAACTCGCTAACTCCCTGAATGGAGAAAGTGAACTGTTTGGAGAAGGCGCCATGAAGATGTCTGCAGAAACCATACACTACATCAAAAGATCCAGAATGAACTTTGGGGTACAGTGAATTGAACTGTGGGGGGTTGAATGCATTTACTCTGGATTGCCCCAATTGACTTTTTGTCAATGCATTCACATAACATTCGTTTTGTTCTCTTTCTCTTTTATTTCCCTATCATCCCCTAATTATTGTAATTTAACCTTAGAACATGCAATATTGTATGCACCTTTAATAAGATATGTATATAAGCTGGTTATGTGTAATGATTCATTGGGGAGAAGAGACATGTAAATCTAGGAGATTCCAACATGTTTGCCTTCCAATGGAATCACAGGGGGGATTGTGTAGCTGGAATTTGCTTCCCAGAACTATCTTACCCAGCATCCCATTTGCATCCTTACATTACATGTGTAAGCTACTTGCTAATATAGAGAGTATATATTTTGGTGTAACCCTGTCCCTCACTCTCTTCTTCCCAGAACACGGCTATGGAGGCTGGGGGAGAACCTTAGCAAGAGGACAGATGGCCAAGGAGAAGTATATTGGAGAGGGAAGTCAGAAAATGGTGAATGGAGGCATAGGGCACTTGAATCTGATGACCTAGGGAACAGTAATGTTGTTCTCATTATTGTTAATAGTGATGCTAGGAGCAGTGAGAAGAGGGAGAAAATACAGGTGTCAGACATGGCATACAGATGGCCAGGAAGTGGCTCAGCAGTTCTGATACTGGGAGAAATATGATGAAATGTTCATCAATCAAAGTTCAGGGTGACAGGGTTGACATTCAATTCTAGATGGAGGTAGAGACTGAAAAGCAAGCAGCATAGAATCCAGCTGGCCAGAAAGTGACCTGACAGAAATTATTCTCCAATAGCCTTGGAAGGACAACTATAACCTGCAAATGGGGAAAATAAATGTTCGTATTCTTCTCCCAGATGATTTTGGTAGCAGTATTCCCAGGAAAAGAGGAAATGGTGACAGAAGGCCACCATTGGAGGACACTAGAAAATTAGATCCTGTTACTTGCAAAATTTAAAAGATACATAAATTAAAAGCCCAGTAATAATCATCTCTATATGTTTTGCATAACATTGTACACATCATCTCATTTTATCCTTAAAACCATCCTTTAAAGAAGGTGCTGTGTTTAACATTCAAAGTCTCATAACCTGGGCCCCTCCTAACTTTCCATTCTTCTTACACCTTAATCCCTAATATCTCCTCTGTGATCTAGTAACACTGGTCTCCTAGATATTCTATGAAGATGCTCCATCTCTGGACTCTGGGCATCTTCTCTGGCTGATCCCATTCCCAAAATTATCTCTTCTGCTACAATTATCAATCTCCTTGGTTTTAAGTCCCAACTGAAATCCAACCTTCTATAGGAAGCCTTCCCTAAACCTTCTTACATCCATTGCTTTCTTTCCTTTAATTATTTCCTATTTGATTAATGGCAATACAGAACAGTCCCCATTATCTCCATTCTCTCTATCATTCAACATTAATGACTACCTCTTCCTTTGTTAAATGTTCTCCTTTAGCTACCATGTCTTCCTCTGGTTCCAACCTCTGACCCCTAAATGTAGGAATTGGTCTATGCCTGCTTTCAAGAAAGAATTTCATAACCTTTCATGTATGCAGATAAAACTCACAGTAATCTAGTGAACTAGAACAGAATCTAATTCTAGCCAGGCTAACTATGGAACAATAAGGTAAATATTAGAATTCAGAAATTTAATATTATCAGAGACAAATATGGGGATATTTTGTTTAGCATTGCTAGAAATATATCAATTTAGGGAATATTATAATTTGAAAATAATAATTTGATCCACCACAGTGTCAGTCAACATTTATTAAGCACCTATATGTGCTAGACATTATGCTTAGCACTGAAAATATGGAAAGACAAAACAGAGTTCCTGTCCTCGCGAGCTCACAATCTAATGGGACCATATGTTACCATAAAGCAAAATTGTATGTTTCCTAAATTACTTTGATCTTCTTTTACGTAAATTTTTGTTTTCCTTTGGGACATAAATATCACTTCCCACAAACTAGAAATTCTTGAGCTAAAAACTCCCTCCACCTCTGCAGTTTGGAACTCTCCAAATCTTGTAGTCTTAGATACTATGCTGCTAAGTTCATCCACAGTCTCAAAGTCAGTATGGCAGAGAAAGGATTTGTTGCCAACTTCTTGATTCAAAACCAATATTCTCTCTACTATTTCACTCATTAATTTTAGTTATAACATCATTATAGTCATAATTTCATCTATTTCATTTAATATAGTTTTGTAGTTGCCTTAATGCAGACCCTGGGTATTTCTAAATAAGTTCATTTCCAAATATTTCATTTTTCAATGCCATTATAAGTAGAGTTCCTTTTGTATAGTGTTTTCTCAGTATTTATTATGAATAAATAAAAATTCAAATGTTTTTGTGGGTTAATCTAATATCATGTCATTTTGCTGGATGTAATTGTTTCTATTTTTATTGTGATACATTTTCTAGGCACAGTGAATAAGACATTCAACCTCTCCATTTTTTTACACTTTAATATCTCTAATATCTATTTTAGATCTTAAGGACATTACTAAAATTTCTAGTATAATGTCAAATAATAATAATGAGAATAAGAATCTTTATTTTGTACCTGTTTTTATTCAAAATACCTCTAAGTTTTTTCATTGACTCTTAAGTTAAATCTTTTTATCTGTTTGAGAAAAATATCTCTGCCTTTATGGTTCTCTATTCTTTATGGCATTTTTGTCATGAATTAATATTGCATTTTCAAAGCCTTTTCTGAATCTATTGAGAGAATTATTTTCTCATTGTTGATATCAGTGTTGTGTTGATAGTTTTTCAATGTTTAATCAGCTTTCTATACTTGTAATAAAGTCTGCTAACATGTTGAATAATTTTAAAGGAATTACAATATTGTATTACTAATGTTTTATTTTTAGCATTGTATCTATCTTATTACTTAAAGAAATGAATATTCAATCATTATGTAATTTTCTCTTGTAGTTCAAGATTCTTCGCAATTTAAGAAGTATGGATTGAGAATTGTAAGGGTCCTTCAAACATTATAGTCAAACTACATTTGGCAGATGAGAAAGCAGAGACCCAGAAGGATTCATCACATTGGCCAAAGCCACCTAGCTGGTCAGTGAGGATTCATTCTCAGATCCTCTGACTTCAAATCCACTATTCCATCTAGCTTCTGCCACTTTGCTCACACTATTCCTGCCTTATATACCTGTCCTTTTTACCCTAAGCAATCCATATGATCCATATCAAATACCAAATCTTTCTCAATGTCTTTCCTTCTTCTATAGCCCTCTAGTGCATAGAATACACTATAGATATGAATTTCCCTTCTACTACTTCATATGTAGGGTTGAAGAGGAGGAACATGATAAACTTTGATATGGTTGGAGGAAGTGAACCTTTATCTTTTACACTGCTGGCATCTGCATATGGGAGATGTGGACATGCCCTTTAGGACTTCTTTGAGGAGGTTGAGGACATCTCTTGAATCTGGGTACAATTCATCTTTTCATGCTTCATGAAAATGAGTGATTAAGTCACAGTGATCAAGGTTGATTTGATTGGCTCAAGATATTATATTTTGGGGATTTACTCTGATTTTTATTGGTGTCTGGGTAAAATTGACTTTTGAAAGTGTACTGAAACCAGTGGGCTAGCAAGAGCCTATTACTAACTTTTCAGAGTGAGCATTTACACCTTGGAAATCTGCAAAGACTACAAATAAGGGCTTGATTTTGATTTTGTTAATTGTCTAGAAATTTAAGAAAGTCATGGAGAAAATGTTAATACAGAGTAAATTAAAAGTATGTCATGCTGGCATTTCTTCCCAGAGAGGCAGCTATTAAACATCTATCCTCATACCTTTAGGAGGATAGTGAAATAGCAGAGCGAAGACTGGAGATACACAGATAGCTAATAGTGGCTCTGGATCTTGTGTGGGAAATGCCTATGGATCTACATAGCCTTCTCTCAGGTAGGCTAAGGACAAAGATATCTTATAGTTGCATTTATTTTTACCAACTAACTTGAAAAATGACAATATGAAGTGGCATCCCTCAGAGAAAATAAAGCTTCATTTCTCAGTCTTCTGAACAGAGAAAGGTTTTGGAGAAGGGAAGAAGAGAGAAGTGGATGTATAATTTCACTGGTAGAAGAAAAAAATCTCCCTCTACTAATAATGATCAACATCTCTTTTTCCAATTTATATTCTTAGAGAGTTGCCTAGGAGTACTGAGAAGTGAAACAGGTTAATCTATTTAAATCTTTAGAGCCCACAGACAACCATCTATGATAATGTTTATTATTCCTAGCCTATAGTCACAGAAAGGCAGGTAGGGGTGTGGGACAGTGAGTAAAACCCTGGATTTGCAGTCAGAAAGATGTGAATTTAAATCTAGACTCAGGTATTTACTATCTTTGTGACCCTGTTGGCCTCAGTTTCCAAAATGAACTGGGAAAGGAAAAAGCAAACTACTCCAGTATCTTTGCCAAGAAAACCCCAAATTGGGTCACAAAGAGTCAGATGTGATTGAACAACAGTCACAGAGCCAAAATATGCCCTTGGGAAGGACATGAACCATGCCTTCTTGATTCCTAATATTCAATGCCTGTATTGTTCTTAACAGAAAGGTCATGGCTTTGTCTTTAAAATATATGTCTTAATAATTATATTTTAATATACTTGATTTCCTTTGTAATCTTATGTACTTTACTAGAATTTTGTTCTGAGAAGAGTCCACTGATTTCACCAAACTATCAATGGGGTAATGACACAAACACAAAAATTTTTAAAACTTCTGGCCTAGAAGAAAGTGAATTTCTTGGAAAATGTTGAATTCCTGGAGAGTTCTAGAGAGAGAAAGAAAGTTTTTGGACAGTGATAGGCTCTTAATAAGAAGAGGACCATACAGAGGAAAATATTAAATGTCTAATGTTGTACAGTGGTCAGCTATAATAAAACACAATTTTTTGTTGTCAGTCTTAATTTCCTTAAAAGACAAACAGGGGCTATTAATTGACACCTAATTTACAACCTCAACCCTAGATTCCTCACAAAAAACAACGAATACCCAGTCAATTTGTTTTTATTTGAGAAATCATTACGTTAGTTATATAGCCAATCTTTTCATTTCTCTATCTTTTCCCTATTGCCTATCCTTTGGCTATTTCACTGTTCATTAGCCTCTGCATCAATAGGTGGTATTAGATGATCTCTGAAGTCCATTCCAGCTTTAACAACCTGCAATGATATAAGCCCTTTCAAACTCCCAAATTTGATGACTCAATATAATAGCAAATGTAGGCATAATTCTGAGAAAAAGATAAAATGTCTAGGGTTTTCACTGAATTCATGCTCTCCCTGATCACCATCATCTCAGGTAATCTGGCTGTTTATGGCCAGAATCCACTATCATTTCCACAAATAGTTTCTGGCTGTCAAATACGTTTCTAATTATCTGAAGCTCATGGGGGAAAGGGAGGGGACCATGTAAAGGCAATATGGGATAATCAAAAAAGTGCTCATAGTAATGAATATAGTATCGGTATTATATGGTTATTTGGAGAATCAAATGTACTAAAAGCACTTAGAAAACTTTTAAGAGTGATCTAAATGTCTATCATGTTTATTACATATGTGTCAGGGGATTAAAACATCTTTCTCATTAGAATAATGTGTATAGCTACTGCCTAACCACCTGTAGGATGAAACGTACCCAGAACAAAAATAGCCCAAGATGCTACCCTACATCTACCAGTACTGAGGTGGTAGCAGTAGTTCAAAGCTATTAGAAGAGACTGTTAATTTTAATAAGGATAATAGAGAGCCCCAGAAAGCTATCATCATTGGCTATTTCTCATGTCTAGAATGCTCTCGTTTCTCACCTCCATCTCCTAAATTCCCGGCTTCCTTCAGGTCCCAATTAAAATCTCACCTTCTACAGAAAGTCTTTCCTAGTTCCCCTTAATACAAGTGTCTTCTACATAGAAATATATCCAATTAACCCAAATGCATCCTGTTTATACATTGTTGTTTTCATTTTGTCTTCCCCATTAGACTATGAGCTTTGGGAGCAGACTGTGTTTTGTCTTTCTTTGCATCCCCCCAGTGTCTAGAACAGTATCTGTCATATAGTAAGAGCTTAATGAATGCTTGTTGACTTGACTTGATCTTAGAGTTCTTGTTTTCTTGTATTTGCATTCCTAGTGCTTAGCACATTGTCTAGCACATAATATGTACTTAATAAAAGTTCTCTCTATTCCTTCCTATCTTTCCAATCCTTTCATTTTATAGATATTTATAGCATAGTTTATTGGGTCTCTAATATTCCCTAAAACACCACCTTTTCACGTAATACTCAGCCAAACCTCCTAAATTTTTATTGAGTCTTTGGGAAATATATTAAGTCACTGAGATCCATTCTTAGGGGGTTCTTTCTGATCTTCTTGCAATATATACAAAAAAGAGGAGTGAAAACAAAGCTATTTAGAGCAAGAAAAATATTCTTAAACAGGTCTCACTTTATTTGTCTTCTTGATCTATCACAGCTTAAAAGTTGTCTTGTTCTGGAAAAATGGAAATATGTTTTACATGATTTCATGTATATAACTGCTATCATATTGCTTGACTTCGCAATTCATGGGCTGGATGAAGGAAGAGAATATAGAACTCAAAGTTTTCATGTGAATATATTTTTAAAAATGAATAATACCTTTTTTAAAAAAAGATTTTGTTGACATAAGTTTTAGTATATGTAAAAAAAAATTTTCCTAGTTGTCAGTGGGTCCTCTCACAGCATTTATTTTTTTAGAGCATCATGAATATCTTCCATTATCTTGGATAAGCCAACATAGGCTTGTAATTTTCATGTTCTTTGTTTCTAGGGCAGACTACAAATGAGCTGTTGTCATGTAATTCTTGAGAACTCGGGCTTCCTTGGTTCTTATGTTTATTTTGTTTGATATCCATTCACTGATGGCCATAATGACTAAATTCCCTTCCATAGCCATGGATGTAGATAGAGAGGGTGGAGAGCTCAGTCTGGTGAAGTAACCTCCCAATAGGAGTTTGGTAAATTGTATCCGTAGCATTCTGAGCATCATGGCTTGAAGGATGAGAATAAGAGCAAGGCCATTAGAACCTGGGAAATCTCTCTTCCAAGATGCATTGAGAACTCACAGTACATCTAACCTCACCTCCCACTAGTCTCCCAGGGACTCCTGACAATGGATAACGAGATCTGGTGATGTCGTTAGTCAGCATGGCAGGCTGGCAGGGGAGGATACAGGGCTGTCTCACTCCAGCAGCAGCCTTGAAGTTTGACTACCTCCAGTAAAACTCTATTTATCAGGCTTCTGGCTCGGCAAGTGGCCTTGTCAGCTGCTGCTGAGCCAGTTGGGTGAGTATTTAATTAAAATGATTGTGGCACTGTTGAAATGAAGGATTGGGAAGATGTCCAAGTCTCCATGTTCTCTCTCTCTCTCTCTCTCTCTCTCTCTCTCTCTCTCTCTC
>NW_025360124.1:0-3511 GCF_016433145.1 Gracilinanus agilis | reverse complement strand
TTCTTAACACACATGGCCCATTTACCTTCTACTTGCACTGTCCAAGCAACTCATAGCAATACCACAGAAGCCTGTCAAGGTCCAGATCTCTTGCCTCCCCAGTGAGGTGACTTCTGTCCTTCAGTGGTCAGGGAAGTCCTCTTCTTTCTTTAATGGGCATAGTGTGGGAAAATCTACTTCTGAGAGATAGATACTCAACTCGCAAAACTCAGAAACTCCCCATTTTTTGAAACTCTAGAACTTGGGAAATCTCAAGATAAGAATCACTTCCAGAATAACTGCAGATCTGGAACCACTAATTCTCAGCAGTGTTAATTTCTTGACAAGTTCAGAAAAGTCAATCCCTAAACAAGCATCTAAGATGTTCTAAGCATTGTGCTAAGTGCTTATTTCTGCACTTAGGGGATACAAAGAAAGGGGGGGGACCAGTCCTTGCTCTCAAGGAGCTCACAGCCTTGTGAAGGAGCCAACCTGTGAAGAACTGTGTATGAATAAATTACCTACAAGAGAAATTGGGGATAATCTCAGAGGAAGGGTTCTAAAATTAGTGAAGACTGGGAAAGGCTTCTTATAGAAAGTGGGATTTTAAGTGGAATTTGAAGGCAGCCAGAAAAGATAGAGATGAGGAGGGAGAGTGTTCCAGACATGAATGACAGTGAGTAAAAACACTCTGAATCAGTAAATGGATTGTCCTGTGTGAGGAACAGCAAGGTGGTCAGTGTCACTAGACTGAAGAGTTTGAGAAGGGGTGCAAGGTGTAAGAAACCTGGAAAGGTAGGAAGGGGCCATGTTAAAAAGGGATTTGGAAGCCAAATAGAGGATTTTATATTCAATCCTGGAGGTAATAGGGAGCCATGAAAATTTATTGAGTAGGAGGATAGACAGGGTTAGACATATGCTTCAGAAGGCTCAATTTGGCAGTTGAGTGTAGGATGGATTGGCAGGGAGACCAAATCATAAGTTTAATGCTTTAGTTCAGGTATTAAGTGATGAGGGCCTGTACAAGGTGGTTGAAATCTTAGAGGAGAGAAAGGGGTATATATGAGAGATATTATGAAATGACAGGATTTGATAACAGATTGGATAATGGCATTGGGGTGAGAGAGAGAGAGGAATCATCTAGGTTCTAAGCCTGAGTTACTGGGAGGATGGTGTTCCGCTTGACAGAAATAAGGAAGTTTGGAAGAGGGGAGGATTTGGGGGAAAATATAATGAGTCCAGTTCTAAACACGTTGAGTTTAAGATGTCTATTATTATAATAAGATGTCTGTTCAGTCATGTCCAACTCTATGTGACTCCATGCATTGTTAATGGTTTTTTTTTTTTGACAAAGATACTGGAGTGGGTTGCCATTTCCTTCTCCAGCTCATTTTACAGATGAGAAAACTGAGACAAAAAGGGTTAAGTGACTTGCCCAGGATCACACAGCTAGTAAGTGTCTGAGGCCAAATTTAAACTCAAGGAGTGAAGTCTTCCTGACTCCAGTGTTCTATCCACTGTACCACCTAGATGCCCCTTAAAGTGTCTACCAAATGTCAATTTTAGATGTCCAGCAGACAATTGGAGAGTCAAGAATGGAGACTAGGAGAAAGGTTAGGATTGGATTAGTTGATCAAGAGGTGATAATTGAAACCATGGAAGTTAATGAGATCAACAAATGAAATAGTATAAAGGGAGAAAACAAGTGGGCCCAGGACAAAATCTTGAGGGAGAACCAAGTCTACATCTTTTCCTTGGGAGCAAGAAGAAATCCTTCCACTCAAAATTGCTGAATTCATGTAGGAAAGTCCAGGGGACAGGAAGCCTAGGAAAAGAAAGGGTACAATTTATACATGGAAGTCAACATTGTAAAGAAAAACAATTTTGTAAAATTTAAGAACTCTGATCAAAGCAATAACCAAACATGTTTCAAAGGACTTATGATGAAACATATACATCTTGTTAGACAGATGATAGAACTAAAGTGCAGAAAGAGACATTCATTTTTGGACATGGCCTCTATAAATTTATCATTCTTGCCTATGCTCATTTGTTATAAGAAATTTCCTTCTCTACTCCCCACTCTTCCATTTTAATTGGGATAGAGTGAAAGAAGACTAGGGAGCTAAGCAATAGCGATGCCCCCCAAAAGAGGGCCATTGGAATGTTTTTTTAAATTTTATTTAATTGATTAAGATAATTTTTACATGGTTACAAGCAGTTGTTTTTCTTCTATGTTTCTACTCCCATAGTTCTTTCTCTGGATGTGGATAGCATTCTTTCTCATAAGTCCCTCAGAAATGTCGTGGATCATTGCATTGGTGCTAGTAGAGAAGTCCATTACATTCATTCACTTGCACAGTGTATCTGTCTCTGTGTATAAGGTTCTCCTGGTTCTGCTCCTCTCACTCTGCATAAATTCCTTGAGGTTGTTCAAGTTCACATGGAATTCCTCCAGTTCATTATTCCTTTTAGCACAATAGTATAACATCAACAACAGATACCACAATTTGTTTAGTCATTCCCAAGTTGAAGGGTATCCCCTCATTTTCCAATTTTTTGCCACCTCAAAGAGTGTGGTTACAAATATTTTTGTACAAGCCTTTTTCCTTATGATCTCTTTGGGGCATAAACCCAGCAGAGGTATGGCTAGATCAAAGGGCAGGCAGTCTTTTAAAGCCCTTTGAGTATAGTTCCCCATTGGAATATTTTTTAAAGAAGTGTAAGAGAATAGAAGGAAATTGAGAAGGAAACACAGATAAGTAGGACAGTTTTGAAAGTAATGTGATGAATTTATCATATCCTCTTTTTTTGAAGGAAGTTGTATAACTTGGAAATTTGAGTGGTTCACACACAATTTCCTTTGTGTTCTGTGATGTATGCGTTTTTTATTTCTATTTGTAGAATTTTTAAAAATAAAGGGGCAAATATTATCACAATTTGCTCATCCCCTGAGTATTAGAGGGTATTTTTTTTAGAAAGAGGGAAAATCTTCCATTCTCTGAAAAATCATTATGGGGATAGTTCTATTCTTTGGGTACCAATTAGAGGAATTCCTTGTGTCCTCTCAGCAAAGGGCTAGGTTTCAGTCTACTTTACTGGAGGTGCCTTTTGGGCAAGGTTTCATGTTCTGTTATCTCATCAAGGTGATTGTGGAGCACTCATCAAACTAAGGCTCTGATTTTATCCCTCCTTTAACTTTAAGGAGGTGCTACTCCATTTTCCTATTTTGTAGTAATTATTTGGAAATAGCATTTAAAGCACATACTTTATTGAATACTTGAAAGCTTTTCTCTGGTCCCTTGCCTTTATTAGCATTTCCAAAAAGTTCTTTTGCTTCATCCATTATTGATTAAAGGTTCATAGCTGTAAATAAAAGATGGATTAAAAAAAGGCTCACTTTCTCTCCACCCCAATGCTCCTCTCTTCTTCCTCTCTTAACAAAAACTACCCAGCTCCTGATAGAGGCCTGTGATGGGTATTCATATCTTCTCTCTCTCTCTCTCTCTCTCTCTCTCTCTCTCTCTCTCTC
>NW_025360123.1:0-1120 GCF_016433145.1 Gracilinanus agilis | reverse complement strand
ATATATATATATATATATATTCCAGTTGGGATAAATGTTCTGTCTCGTCAGCAAAGGCAGGAAATGTTATACTTCTTTAAATGACACTACTTTTCAAATAGTGGTTTTTTTGTTCATGTTGAGCTATAACATAGCATGGTCTGGGAACATTTTGCTCTTTTATTTTTATAATCTAATTCTTTCACAACATAAAAATTTACTGGTGAATTTTTGATAGACACAGAATAAATGCTCAGCCCATGTTTTATAGCATACAATACAAGGTAAGGTAAGTGGGGTAGGATATTTGGTCCTAAAATGTTAGAAATTTTTCCATACAGGTAAGGATGCCTAATATTGGTTTCATAATAACTATTTTTTAAAATTTCCATGCTATTTATAACAAATGACTCTGTGATATATACTTATATGTATGTATCTGTGATATATATACATATCCATTTTACATATATGACAAAATATATACCAATCAACTATTATGTTTATCTCTGTAGAATTATTAAACTTTCTATTGGTTTCATTTGTTGAATTTTAAATAAGCAATAATAATACCATCAGCAACATGCTACTTCAATAAAATAAACCTCCATATCTTTTACAGATTATGGAATCCCTAATATATCTCTTCAACAGGAGTAGATCATGTGTGAAAAAGCCAGCATGGAAGAGTGAAAAGAACACTGGATTCCCAGGGGAATGACTTATTGTTGCCACTTATTAGCTATGTGATTTTGAACAATTCCATTCTTTCTGCAACTTTGTTTCCTCAGATGAGGAGGCTGGACTCAAGAATCTCAAGGTTCTTTCTGGGTCCAAATTCATAGAAACATAACAATAGGGGCAACTAGGTAGCACAGGAGATAAAGAGCCAGGCCTGGAGTCAGACAGACCTGGGTTTAAATCTAGCTTCAGATATTTCCTAGCTGTGTGAACCTGGTTAAGTCACTGAACCCCAATTACCTAACACTTGCAACTCTTCTCTCTTAGAATTGTTACTAAAGCAGGAGAAAGAAAGAAAGAAAGAAAGAAAGAAAGAAAGAAAGAAAGAAAGAAAGAAAGAAAGAAAGAAAGAAAGAAAGGAAGGAAGGAAGGAAGGAAGGAAGGAAGGAAGGAAGGAAGG
>NW_025360122.1:0-3620 GCF_016433145.1 Gracilinanus agilis | reverse complement strand
GAGAGAGAGAGAGAGAGAGAGAGAGAGAGAGCGAGCAAGCAAAAGGGGACCTGACAGACTTTAGGAATAGACAAACATAAAGTATATATAAGGGAAGTGCTTTTTTAGGAAGCACCAAGACATAAGTCCATGCAGTAGGAAGTGGGGTACTTCAACAGGAAAGCTAAGAGGTGGGGTTCCCTGGAATTGACAGAGTTGCATAACAGGGGGTCAAGGCAAAATATTATTAAGGAGTTTATTGTCAGGGAGAAAAAATAAGCTGGTGATAGAAAAAAATATCATTTAGTGCAGTGGTTCCCAAACTTTTTTGGCCTACTGTTCCTTTTCCAGAAAAATATTACTTAGCCCCCTGGAAATTAATTTTTTTTAAATTTTAATAGCAATTAATAGGAAAGAATGCACCTGTGGTCATCACTGCCCTCCTGGATTGATGCAGCACCCACCAAGGGGTGGTGGTGCCTACTTTGGGAATCACTGATTTAGGGGTTTGTATATTAGGGGAAAAAAGTGATGCTAGACAAAATATTATTTGGGTGACAGAGCTACACTAACCTTTAAAAAATGTTATTGTCAGTTTTTTCTCATGAGTATGTTCTATAAGTTCACAGCCTCCTGTAAGGGGAAATTATCATGATGGCCTCAAGACCATGCAGTGAGTTTGGCAGCTGGCTGGCACAATGAATAAGGGGCTGGAGTTTGAGTTAGGAATATTTGAGTTCAAATGCTGGCTCAGAAACTTGCTTAAGCCATGTAACCCTGGGCAAATCATTTAACCCTACTCAGTCTCAAACAATGGGAGCACCTATCTCGTGTTGTGAAGATCAAAGGGGATAACACATAGCACTTTGAAGCACTATGTAACTGTTATCTGTTATTATTATTATTATTATTAGTAGTATTCTGGTAAACAACTGCCTCCCCCAGGGGGAAAATGTGCACACAACATACTTTTAAGTTAAATCTGCATTATTAATATTTTTTCATCATTCTTTTAGGACTAGAGCAGGGGTTGGCAACCTTTTTGGCCCTGAGAGCCATAAACGCCACATTTTTTAAAATGTAATTTCGTGAGAGCCGTACAGTGCTCACAGTACGCTCCTGTAACAGTGCCTGAAAAAAAATGACTTTATGGCTCCTGCAGAAAGAGCCATATCTGGCCCTCGAAAGAGCCAGATATGGCTCGAGAGCCGTACGTTGCCAACCCCTAATCTAGACAATCATCAAAACACCAAATCAAACCCTGCCTTGTGACATTTACTACTAATTTCTGAGATGTAAATGTTCACAGTGAAAATTTAACATTTGGCTCTCAGGAGCTTTTCTGGACTCAATCTCACTGGCTAAGGACAACAGAAATAGTTATTTGTTTTGTTTCTTTTCCAGTTTAGCTGACCTGGGGGAAAGAGATGATATATGAAGCTGTAGGATTGCTAGTTGGGATGGATAGGATTTTTAAAAATAGATGTCATCTGTTTTTTTAACACCATCATAGTTATCCCCAGAATTCCTCCATCACATAAAAATAGTATTGATAAAGACAAAAAAAAAAGAAAGTAAAACACATAGCACAACTGATCAATACACTGAAAAAGTCTAAGAACATGCATGTTAGTTTGTCTATAGCTAGAGCTATTTCTTTTTCTGAGATTGGCTTATTTAAGATCTCTCTCTCCCTGGTCTTCTGATAATTTGGATATTTTATAATTTTGAAGGTATTTCTCTATTTGTTTTATGCTCTTAGCTTTATTAGCATGTGATTGTGCATAACACCGCACAAAGTTTATGTGTGGTTATTTTTATTTCTTCTGGTTTTGTTGTGATGTGTACATGAGTGTGAATGTATCAGTACTCTGTTTAAGATCTTTCCATGGGTCTCCAGAGCTCGCTGAATAAAATACAAAAAATAAAAATAAAAATAATCCATCATTTTAGGAACTCTACAGCAGAGGTGTCACTCTTGAGTGTAGTCCAAACCCAATTAGAATGTAATTGGGAATTATTTGACAAAATAAATAAAAATACAATAGCACATAGATACTGTTAACATGTGGTTTTCTATGTCAATATGCTGCCTGCAAGGATCTTTATGTATGGTTGAGTGGTGTTTCTCTTTGAGTGCCACCATAGATCTATAAGTGTGGCTCCTGCTTTCTTTTCTAATCTTAGTATATACACTGCCTTGTTTTTACTGTATTCACTATTCTCCAGTTTTGTCCTTGCCATTCCCACCTCAGCACCTTTGTCCAGACTGTCTTTATGCCGGGAAACATTTCTTCCAACAATTAAAATTTTAAAAAATATTTCATTTCCTTCAAAATTTAGTATGAGTGGCACTCCTTCCATGAAGTCTCCCCTCATTTCTCTCTACTGACAGCGATCCGTCTTTCTGAATCTCAAAACAGTGTTTGTATCTTCACAACACAATGATCAAATTCTATCTTAACTCCATACTTCAGTGGAGCTGTTATTTCATAGATATGGGCATTCCCTGCACTGATACAAACAGTCACCTACTGTGTGCCAGGCATGGTTTTAAGTGCTAAGGAAACAAAAAGAAGAAAAAGCACACCAACCTGCAAGGAGCTTGTAACCTAATGGAGGAGACATGCAAATAAATATATACAAAGCAAGCTATATGCAGGATAATTAAGAAAAAATTAAGAGAGAGAAGGCACTAGAATTAAAAAAGTACAGATACCTTCTTTTTCTGGACAACTTTTGCATATATTTTTCCTTACATAACCCATTTCCTCTAGACCTTTTGACATTACTTGGTAAAGAACTTGTAGGCTTCCTATTGTAGTCTGTTTATTTATCTCATCCACTTTTAGACTACAAATGCTTTGTGAGAAAGGACTGCCATTTTTCATCTTTGTGTCCCCAATGTCTAACATGATGTACTGTACATATTAGACACCTAATGAGTATTTGTTGTATTGAATTAAGTCCTCATTTTGGATAGAATTGGTGCTGTGCTTTCATCATTTTATATATATAGGATTCCCAGTGAGGAGACTCCCTCTATTATTCTAGAGTTGCACTTGGTCTGCAGTTAATAGCCTACGGGAGTTATCTGGACAGAGATGTTAATTGATTTGCCCAACATCATACAAGCCAATTTAGCACATGCACTGGGGGTCACTCGCTTTACTATTACTTGGATTAGCAAATTGGATCCCCAGTGTAGGGTTGGCTACTTCTCTTCTCAGTGTTCTAGAGGTAACTCTGAGGGGTTATTGGTGGTTTTTCTAATAATATGTTTTCATGAACCCTTACTTAACCCTATTGATTATCACTTGATATCAATTAGCCTACCAGATTTCATTAATTTTTAGAAATGTCTATTTACTAAGATGGTATAGTAAAAAGAATTGTACCCCAAAAGTATGGGACACATGATTCCTACAAGTGGATACAGAGTTTAGGGGAAAGTGAGATCAAATTTGCATCACATGTGGCAAAGAATATAACTCACAGCTCATGGAAGTCCTTTTCTTCCCTACTTGGGGGTGTCATGAAATTCCTATTAAGTGTGGTTTAGTTTCTTCTGGGTTCCGTGTAGAGTACTGAACCTGCTTCTCTCTCTCTCTCTCTCTCTCTCTCTCTCTCTCTCTCTCTCT
>NW_025360121.1:0-1692 GCF_016433145.1 Gracilinanus agilis | reverse complement strand
TGATCAGTCATTGTTTGATGTTTCTTTTGTTTACTGTCTAAAGAATAGTAAGTCAAGCTTAATGAAAAACAATAATGCATACAACTAATCACCCAATACAGTATGACATGAGAATTGGTGCTAAGGCCATCAGATTTAAAATCTTAATTTATTATCTGAAATTTTGATCCCAACAATAGCAAAGCAACATAAAAAGGCAGTGTGGTATGGGTCTAGGAGATAGTTCTAGCCCTAATTCTTCTGCTATGGTCATTAGACATGCATGAACAAGATAAGCTTGAAGAATAGATGGTTTCCAGAAATCCTTTAGGAAACAAATATCTTATTTGTTCTAGCAGCTCCATAGATACCCTCTGATTCTGTTGCATCATCTGTAGTTCCTTGACTCAACCTGGTTATCAAGAGCCATCTCCTAGTGTTGTTTTCATTCCTGGTTCTGGGGCAGCACAGGCTTACTTTGGGGTCATGTATGACTCATTGAGGAGGGTCTTGTACCTTGAGAGGACATCCTTACAGGCTACAGCATTAGAAAAGCTGATGACTTAGTGGATTTATTAAAGATGGTGGCCTGCTTCTCCCCACCCCATCCCCTTTCTTTTGGGGCTTCAAATCATCCAAGGCTGCCTTAGTTCAATTCTGGAGAGTGGCTGTGAGCCAAGGTGAAGTGTAAAAATGCCCAATTAGCAGTCCTGCAAACTGCTTTACATTCAATGAGGTTTAAGTATCAGCCTCCTGGCAGATTGTAACAGTGGTTAATTGAGTTCCTGAATGCTGTTTTGAGTTTGTTTTGGTCAAATGCATGCTCATGAGTCTTTTATATTTAGCAGATTCTATTTGTCAATGGGGTATATGCTTTTTTTCAGTCCCTACTTATGGTGAAGTCATAGATATGTCTATAAATAAAACCATACTCAAAAGTACAGAAGGACTTAACAAGTCAATGGTTGTGAGTACAAGGAATCTAGCCCCTTGTCTGGACAGGCCAGGCTCCATAGGATGGAACTTAGTCTAGAGTCCAGTGGTTCCCAAACGTTTTTGGCCTACCGCCCCCTTTCCAGAAAAAAATATTACCTAGCCCTATGGAAATTAATTTTTTTAATTTTAATTTTAATAGCAATTAATAGGAAAGATGAATGCACCTGTGGCCATCACCACCTAACTAGATCGCTGCAGCACCCACCAGGAGGCGGTAGTGCCCACTTTGGGAATCACTGGTCTAGACCAAATGTCTGGGTACAAAGTGGGGAGTTTCTCTAGACTTGCAAATTCGGTATTTATACCATTATTCAGCATATGGACTGAATCCCAGCTAGAGATTCTGCTTCGGAATTGGTAATGCTTTGACTCCTGTCAAAAAGCCTTGTTACTTTTGGTTTTTATTTCCCTCATCATCACCCTATGAACAAATTTCCTTGGTTAAACTATGACTCAGATTTGATAGACTGATGTTTCAAGAAGGTTGAACTAGCAATTAATGGTGTGATCTAAATAAGGCACTTAGTCCTTCTCTGTTTGTTTTCTCCTCTGTAAAAAGAAACAATAGGACTAGTTCCTTTTAGCTCTAACATACTGAGTCCTTCATATCATTTTTTTAAAAACTCATAAAATTCCAAATAAAAAGATGATGCAAAAGTCAGTGAGAATTTTTGCAAGTGAGCAGACACAATTTTCTGAAAATTATTTTTGCTATAT
>NW_025360120.1:0-3658 GCF_016433145.1 Gracilinanus agilis | reverse complement strand
AAACTTACATGAACTGATGCAAAGTGAAGTGAGCGGAACCAAGAGAACATTGTACACAGTAACAATTATATTGTACAATGATCAACTGTGAATGACAACTATTCTCAGCAATACAATGATCCAAGATAGTTGCCAAAGGACAAATATGGAAATATGTTTCACATTACTGTATGATATATCAAAATGCATGCCTTCTCAATAAGGAAGGGTGAACAGGAGAGAGAAAATTTGGAACTCAAATTTTTTAAAAAGACATATTAAAAATTGGAAAAAGAAAAATAAAATACAGATTACATATATATATATATACACATATATATTAAACCCTTACCTTCCATCTTAGAATCAATATTGTCTATTTGCTCAAAGGCAGAAGAGCAGTAAGGGCTAGGCAGTGGGTGGCATTAAGTGACTTGCCCAAGGCCACCCAACTAGGAAGTGTCTGAGGCCAGATTTGAACCTTGGACCTCCAGTTTCTAGGCCTGGCTCTCAATCCACTGAGCCACCTAGCTGCCCCCATGCCCCAATATTTTTTAAAAAAGAAAGTGAATTCATGGACTCGGAGTCATTATGTTTTTGTAGAACAAGTCATGCCATATAAATCCTATTTCCTTTTTATAAAGATAATAAAATTAATAAATATTAATGAAATTAAATGTTAACAAATTAATCACAAAATAACAATGACAGGTAACATTTATATAGCAACTACTATGGGCAAGATACTATGCTAAGCCTAAGAACACCCCTGGAAGGTCGGAGCTATTATTATCCCCATTCTACAGGTTAAGTGAATTTTCCAAGGTCATACATCTAGGAAATGAATTTGAATTCAGGTCTTCCAGACTCTAGGCCCACTACTCTAGCCACTGGGCCATCTAGCTGCTCAGTTCTTGGACAGGGATCCCAAGAGGAACTGACATATCTAGATTTCAACAAACCCTTAAACAAAGTCTCTCAGGATAATTATATAGACCAGGTGGGTAGCAGCATCTTCCATAACAATA
Source organism: Gracilinanus agilis (assembly GCF_016433145.1). Lineage (NCBI taxonomy): Eukaryota > Metazoa > Chordata > Mammalia > Didelphimorphia > Didelphidae > Gracilinanus > Gracilinanus agilis. The sequence goes on along the minus strand of NW_025360120.1, from coordinate 2,651 downwards.
TCGTTAGGTATATCCTGAACTAGCGGAATGATGATGCAAAGAGCCATCATTAAAAGCTTGATATCATCCTGGTGGGATAGCCTAGGGAATATGGCCTGGACTTTGCAAGGTACATTATTCTTTTCTTATGTTTAGAATATGGTGGGCTCTTAATAAATATTTGTCTTCTTCCTCATTGGGCCTCAGTTTCTCCATCATTAAAGTGAGAAGGATGGAGGAGATGGTTTTTAAGGCCACCCATGCCCCAAATGCTATGACCAAGATGTGTGTCAGAGTCTTTCTAGCATGATAGGGCCTGCTAGGGCTTCTTAAACCTAATTTGAGACCCAGAATGGGACAGTAAATAAAGTGTTGGTCTCTGAATCAGGAAAAAATTGGGTTCAAATATCTTCTCAGCCTTTACCAGCTGTACGAACACAAGCAAGTCTTCTAATGTCACCTGGCTTTAGTCCCTCCTCTATCAATTAAGAGAGTTTGACTAGCTCTCTTCTAAGACCCCTTCCACCTCTAAATCTATAAACCTCTGATCTGTAAGATCATTTAGCCCAATCGTCATGTTTTACCAACTGGTAGAATCTTCAAGAACTCTAGATCAGCTGTAAGCCAAAATGAGTCACAAGAAGAAGGAAGTTTGCAATCAGGAGGCAAAAAGCAAGAATGTGCCTAAGCCACACAAAGAGATGATTGTCGTATCTCTGATCTGCAAAATCTCATTTCTTTAATCTGCATTAAACACTAATGGCTACATGCAACCAATTATTTTTCTTTAGTTTTAATTTACAACAATCAATGTTAATTGATGAAATTAATTCTTGAGTTAGTCTGACATTATACATAGTCAGAATCCCATTTTCCCCCTTTCCCCACAGCTGGAGATGGTATTTGGGTTTTAATTTTTTTGTGGGACTCTTTTTGTTGTTGTGGTTGCTGTTTTTATTGGAGTGAAGTTAGAAAACGCTAGAACATCAGTCTTAATTGTTTGCTAATGATTGCAATCTTTGGTGTGACGTGCAAGGGCGACAGAGAAGAAATGGGTGTTCTACTGATTTCCTTTGTTTGCTCTCATATATAAACTCTATCAGACCAGAAAGTCCCTGATTGAATTATGGAATAGAATACAGATATAGCCCACGTACTGTTGCCCCAAATGATGTTATTATACAGTGTATAAACACCTCAAGCAGTCATGATTTCATTGGTGTGGATACTTCCTCTAACAATGCAGGGAGTATTGAAATATTGAAGTCACAGCACCCAACCATAATATCCTATGCTCCAACTATAACATCCCCACCCAGGGATCTCCAATTCAGCTCCACTTATCTTACTTCCTTTGGAACCAACTGCCCCTTCTAATGTTGTTTCACCTGACATCATGCTCTTGTGGATGTAGTTAATAGTCATATGCCAGAGGCAGGAAGAAGTGAGTTCTGGATTCTAAAAGAGGGATTTAGCTCAACCATCATAGAAAGAGAATGGAGAGATTTTTGTCCCAACTAGTTTGTTTATCAGTACATATGTCTTAGATGGACATAGCAAGTGGCCAACAAGCTGGGCTAGAACTTGAGGAGGACAGTGAGTTGGAAGGCCTTTGAGAAACACTACCATTTCTTTGCATGTCCCCCAATCTTTTTCTTGAAGCAAAGGCCCATCGTTTTCATGTCAATGTTCTTTTAGTGATATTGTACAGAATAGGAGGCTCTGAGGATCATTCAAAAGGCATTCTGGGGGGATGGGGGTGGTGAGCAGACTGTAACACATTATACAGGAGAAATTATACAAGAGAAGCATTGTAAAGAATTCCATCAGAGAAATGCAGGATCAGAAAAAAAATAGATGGACTGATTGCTTAGTGGGAGTGAGAAATAAAAGAGAACCTAAGTGCTCCATTGGTATTCATGTAATGTCAAGGGAGTTGAGGAAGGTTCCTGGAAATGTTAGGTGTGCCCCCTCTGGGAGATTTACAGATTAGTGAAAGCCACACTGCAGGGGCAGGGCAAGGATGGGTTAGGATCTCCATAGTTGTAGTAAGTATCCACATGGATGACATCACTCATCCACTGGAGAGAGAGGTTGTATTGTTCACAAGGCAGAGGGTTAACTAGTAGCAGCCCCCTTGGTCCTAGAGGAGATGAAGTCCAGCGGGAAAAAATTAGAACCTATTAAGGCAATCTGAGGTAGCCAGAGTCAAGTAGGTGACAAGGACTTGAAGTTCTCATACTGGCTGGTAGCCTCTGATCAGTCAACTAAAACTCAGCACTTAAAATGGACAAGAAAATGACTATTCATGCCCCATGACTGTAGGGAAGCCCCTGTTCCCATTCAGAAATGATAGTGCAGCAAAAAGCACCCTTTTTCCTGCTCAGGTTATCTGACTGGGCTGTTCTCCAGCCTTGCTAGAGAAAATTGCAAAGCTGTGTTCTAAGTGATAAAGAGCTGGGGGGCTCATGTTAGTATCCATTTTACTGAGGACACTGTCTGGTGGCCCACCCCCTTCCCTCCTGCATTGTGAGTCTATGTTTTTCTTTCTGGGCAGGCACCCCGGGCATTGATCCAAGGAAAATCAGTCTTGTCTTTCGTGTTCCCAGAAGAGTGAAGTCCTTTGCAGGTCTCTCTCTCTCTCTCTCTCTCTCTCTCTCTCTCTCTCTCTC
>NW_025360119.1:0-2984 GCF_016433145.1 Gracilinanus agilis | reverse complement strand
TAATCATCAGTCACAATTATCAAGCTGCTGAATTGATCCAGTCTTTTGAGAAAGTTAATATTTTTGGTATTGATTCAATTTAGAATTCCTTCCTTTTAGCCCACAAGAGAGTAGACTGAGGAAAATCATGAAATCACAATTTAGAAGATACCTCAGAAATTATCTGAGAAAGGTTTCCCACATAAAATTCCATATAATTTGTAATTTTGATCCCCCAAAATCATTTAAGACCTCAAGTGATGGGAACTCACTATTTGGCTTATTTTTCTTGTGAGGTGAAATTGTTAGAAAGTTTTCCTTCATATCTTGTTTCAATCTATATCTATAGATTCCATGCATGGGGTCTAAATTCCCCTGATTAACTAGTAATAAAAGGCTCACTTTTTTTCAAAAAGTAAAAATAGTTATTCTGACCCTTACAAATATGTGCTCCCTTCTTTTGGTTAACAGTTGCCAAACTTATCTCTTTATATCTGTATTTGAGCCTGTCAACATCCTAAATAATTATAATATTCAAAACCAAATAATCCTTGATGTAATCAGATCAGGGAAGAGCATAGAATGTCTCTAGCCTCCTTTAATGAGGAAGAGTTTGTGGGATCTGTGATTAAATCAATATAGATACCTCCTTCACCTATGCAAACCATCACTATGTCTTTTCATTAAAAAACAAAAATTGTCTGCATTTCTTTTTCATTTTCCTCCTTTCCTCCATAAATCTTGCATAGGTGATCCTTTCAATGATACTTTCTTTGATTTTCGTATGTGTGGGTAACATTTAAGCATTTTAAAATCTGTTATCTCTCATTATCAATATGTATTTAGTCTATTTCTTTTCTGATAATATATGTCCTCAATATAATCTTTATATTACTTTTTACAAAAATTATACTTGTTAGCATGGTGACAATTTCTAAATTCCCACCATATTTTCTGTATCATTTAATTCCTATACTTCTGGAAATACAGTGTTTTTAAATTAAAAGCCATATTTCATCATTTGTAGAATGTTAGTGTCCATGAGATGGACTTTTGAAGCAGCTATGAAATTAGGATCATTGAAAGCATTGCAGTTTCCTTAATTTGTTAGATGAGTCTAATTATGATTAGGTAAGTAGGTAAATGTATGTATGTATGTGAGAATAGAAAGTAGAGGGATAAGCTAAAAGTTTCATTTCATACTACATATTAAGTAATTAATAAATATCTTTTTGGAATTACATTAAATAGTAAATCAACCTGTGAACTATTTAAACAGAATCTTCATTGTTACATACTATATACTAGGCAATGTGCATTCATAAAATATTTTATTTTGTTCTATATGGAATAGTTAACTTCAAATAATTTGAATTTATATAGATTTTTTGAATGAAATTTTATAGTCTTCTGGGGAAGAATATAATTTGTACAATGCCACATTCATAGAGAAACATTTGACAATATATGTTTCTTTTCCTTTTCTTAGATTCTGATCAGGGCATGAACTATGAGACCATAGAAAATGTGAATATAGAAAATATGAAAAGTTAATAATTCTCACATTTTCATCATGTATACCTTTTATGTAAGAAAAATCTGTGGTGGCAATGATTTAGAGGCAGCTACCTAGATCACTGGGCCTATAGTGCCAGGAGGACCTGAGTTACAATATAATCTCAGACATTCATTAGCAGTTTGATCCTGGGCAAGTTGTTTATCCCTTACTTGTCAGAACCTACTAGAAAAGGAAATGGCAAACTGATCCATGATCTTTACTTAATATCCTCCATGAGTTTTTCTCAAGTGTAAAGAACATGTATCTTGTTTCACAGCATGAAGAACATGGACAAATGTATTTCGTGATAGCACATACACAACCTATGTCATATTGCCTGCTTTCTTGGGGAAAGTACATGTCTGACATGAAGTAGAAAAAATCGAGGTATTTAAGTGGAGGGCAAAGGTGTCAAAAGCATGACCCACAATCTTCATGCTATCCCTAAAAGTCCTTATTATGGCCCAAAACAGATTAAGCCATAATTAGGAAACATTTAAAACATTAAATAAAAACAAAACATGAAAAAAGCCCACTGAGGGAGAAGCCAAAGTCATATAACAATTGACATATATAGACTCTTTGCAAAATTAGAGAAGGGAGCAGGAGTTTATGAAAGAGATCACAAGGACTACATATGGGAATAACAGAGATGATGGAATTCTTTAATCATTTAGATATTTGTATATACTCTCTCTCTCTCTCTCTCTCTCTCTCTCTCTCTCTCTCTCTCTCTCTCTCTCTCTCATTTTAGTGACAATTTAATCCTTCACAAAGTAGAGGAACAAATAAGCATTGTGGACCACTTTTTCACCAAGCAAAGGAACTGATTGCAGGAGTCAAAATGATGGGAATTTCAGATAGAAGTGAAATCCAGAAACAGTCTGACATGAATATGAAATATTAGGGAGTCCACATTTCAAAGGCTCTGAAAAAAGATATATGATGTATTGTGTCTTAAAATGGCAGCTTAGAATGGTTGGAAGCTCTCAAGGCAGAAATTCCATGAATAGAAATAATTGTGGCAAGGAGAAAAATGGAAGTTGTCTGAGGAAATGGCTATCACAATTCTCAATTCAAATTGTTATCTATTTCTAATATTATAAGGTTCTGGTTTTATATTTCTGCTTCAAGGACTTCAAGAATGTCCCACAATAAATTCCCTATGTTCTTTTTTTTCTGTTCAGCACACTACCATTTTATTTTTAACAGATTATTTTTTCTCCTTACTTCACCAATTTCACATTTATTTGCTTTTAAACTTCATTAGTACAGGTACTTAAATAATCTAAGCCTTTTTTGTATCAATCTGCATTTTTGCTCATTATTTTTTGTTCTTGCCAATTTAATGTTATGTGTAAAGGCGAAAACCTTGCTTTCAATACAATTCACACTATACACACACACACACACACACACACACACACACACACACACACACACACAT
>NW_025360118.1:0-4173 GCF_016433145.1 Gracilinanus agilis | reverse complement strand
CTCTCTTTTTCTTACTTTCCATCTTAGAATCACTGTGGTGTATTGGTTCCAAGGTAGGACTAGACAACTGGAGTTAAGTGACTTGCCCAAGGTCCCACAGCTAGGAAGGGTCTAAGGCCAGATTTGAACCCAAGCTCTCTATCCACTGAGCCACCTAACTGCCCTGAAAGACTATTTTCTAAGGAAGCCAATTTTCAAATGTATAATTGCCTTGCATCATCCCTCATCTCTGCCTTCCCTTCTCTTCCCACATCAGCAATAACCTGTCTTCATTTGTGCACGGAATATTGGATGGCTGTGGAAGAAGTCAAGAAGTATTGTTACAAAGTCCCTACTATGTACTGGGCTTGGTGGTAAGAGCTGGAACAAGATTTCCTTCTTGGTTTGCCCTGCAAGATTGCCCCCTGTGTAATTAGAAAAAATCTTGAACCTTTGGACTCCATCTCCCAGAATTCTTTCCTTGTCCCCAAATTCCTTTTCCCTTTTCATTTATGTGTGTCTTTACATTATTGTTTATATAGTTCTTTAACTCCTCTCTCCCTCTCTTTTTCCCTGCGTGCGTGGCCAGGTGAGCTCTCTCTAAATTTGATTTTCCTTGGTTCAAGTTAGTATTAATAAAGTTTATAAAATATAATTCTTAGTTATTGTATGTTAATTTTCATCTTTACAACCCTGTAGTGCAACCCTACCTAGAGTCCTGAGCTGCTTCCAAGAGCAGCTTGGGACTTGGTGGCTTAATTGCAACCCTTCCACCTTGGAAGCAATTCTGCCCAGACCTTCCACTCTGGATAAACAGACGACACTCCTCCCATGATGGCCTGCCCTCCTCCTGCCCTTCTTCATCCACCTTTGTGACCTGCATGCCTTGTTGCAGAACTGATAAAAACTGCTGCACCCCGTAAGAGGGAAGGAGGACGAACAGAAGGGAGCCTCGTGGAATTTCAATGATGGGGAGGCACCGCAGGCTCACTCCATTCAAATTCAGCAGACAAGGTAGCTAGCCTAGCTTGGTGAATCTGCACGGGCTAAGGTCAGGAAAGCAGCCAACAGTGCCGGCTTCTAGCAGGGGCACTGCATCATTTAAAGGGCTGCAATGGTGAAAGACTGGAGGACCTCCACTCTAATTGGCCCAGGCGAGCTCCTCCAAGTCAGAAACTCCCCCGGATGCCTGCTACGTGTTAGGGCAGTCTGAAGCTAACGAGGCCGGCCAGCAAGTCCTGGGAGTCAATATCGGTCCGGTTTTTAAAGCCTCCTACTGTGTGCCAGACACCGAGCTTGATGAGGGAAATACAAAGATAAAAATGAAACGGTGCTTGGCCTCAGGGAACTTTCATCGTGAGGGAAGAGACCACAAGTCCAGGTTTGGAACAAAGTAGATGCTTATTGTGGACTTGACTTTTAATATATACAGAATAATGATATGGGCCAGCTAAGTGGCTCAGTGGATAGAAAGTCAGGCATGAAAATGGCAGGTCCTGGGTTCAAATCTTGCCTCAGATATTTTCTAGCTATGTAACCCCCATTGTCTAGCCCTTACCCCTCTTCTGCCTTTGAACCAATACACAGTATTGGTTCTATTAAATTTTATTAAAATTTTTTGCCATGGTTCCATGATTTTTGTTATCTCCTCCCTCTCTTCCCTGCCCCATCCCAGAGTAGACAAGCAATTTCACTGGGTAATACATTTAGTATTAATTCTAAGGTGGAAGGTCAGAATTAAAAATATATATATATAATTATAAGTATCTGTCAGATGTTGGGGGTGGGAGATATTAGCAAAATGGTAGATCAGGGAAAGTCCCAAGACAAATGGGAACTTGATGGAAAATAGGAATTTGAACAGGCAGAGATTAGGAGGGAATCTATTGCAGACAGGGGAATATCAGGGCAAAAACAGAGAAATAAGACATGAAGTATCCCTAATAAAGAAGAGCAAGATAGCCTTCTTGCTTGGATTGAACCGTCGAAGGAGTTGGGGATTATCAGGCTGGAAAGATCAGGGCCAGCTGGTGGAAGGTTTTAAATCCAAAACCAAAGAGTTTGCCTTTGCTTTTTTTAAAATTTAATTTTATTGATTAATTAAGAAAATTATTCCATGGCTCCGTGATTCATGTTCTTTCCCTCCCCTCCTCCCACCCCACTCCCATAGCCAACAAGCAATTCCACTGAGAGTTTGCCTTTGAGAGGGAATGGGGAGCCACTGGAATTTATAACCGGGTGGGCCAGCCCTTCAGGGACGGCTCATCCTTCAGGACTCATTTGCCCTCTATTGTTTTCTCATTCTGTTTGGGCCATTTATGAATCGTGCTTGAAGAGGCCAGGGGCCACGTCCGCCTTCTCTGATTAGACTACTGGGTTCTGCTACCACCAATCTCCTGACTAAACAGGCCCAAATAACTCCCCTGTGGAAATGACAAATGGAGGAATAAATGGGGAGAACGGTGAGCTCCATCACTTAGCCTGAATGGAGACACCCTAGAAGATGGATTCCATGACATAAATAGTGGTGTGGATGCCAGAAGCCTTATTGTCCAAGGGCTAGTCGGAAAGATCACTGACAGGAAAGCTGGAAGAGAGGGGGTCACTTATTTATCAAGTCTCCTCGAGTCCATCTCTGGGAAGGCTAATGCTTGAGGTTCACTTTCTATGACTGGACCATTATTAAACTGGGTTCTATTAGAGTAAGAGGAAGCAGAGAAAATGTACCAGCCATCAAAGGCTCAAAAGTAATTCGGTGACTTGGGGGAAGAAAACGACCAGCACTTGAATGATTCTATCCTTCCCTTCCTCAAAGCAGCAAGTAAGACTTCTTTGAAAGCAGAAATTATGCTTCTTACATTTTTCTTTTTTTTTTTAAACTCTTAACTTCATAATCAATACCAAGTATAGTAGAAATGGCTAGGCAATGGAGGTTCAGGGATTTGTCACACAGCTAGGAAGTGTCTGAAGTGAGATCTGAACCCAGGACTTCCTGTTTCTAGGACTGGGCATCCTAAATTTCTTGCAGATTTTTTATAAGGAAGAAGATAATGGGGGGAGGGGAGGGATTTCTTACCCTCTGCCTCAAGAGCCAGGTAGGATGAGTACCCAAGAAAGAGGAAAACATGGTAAAATAGAAAGAATGGTACCTCTAGAGGTCCTAAGTTCAAATCTTGACTCTGAGATGTCCTATCTTTATGACCTTGGGCAGATCACTTCTTCTGTCTTGGCCTCAGTTTCTTCATATGTAATATGAGACAGTTGAACTCTATGGACCTTGAGTTTCTCTTTTGGTTTCAGCTCTTTGATCCTAAAGCTATGGGTGGTTGAAAGGAGCAAACTGAGAACTCAGAGAAGGCTTGATGACTAAAAAGGCACCTTTGTTTTCATATTGTTCGCAATGTTTTACATAAAGGGATGGATATGCCAAGAATGAATCTGTTTAGCTTTACTTGGGTGAGGAAGGCCGGAAGACTTTGGGCTTGCTAGGGTCAGGGCAGAAAGAGAAACCAGAATGGTACAGTGGAGAAATCATGTATTTGGAACCCAAGAATATTGTACAGTGTGACTCTGGCCAAGTCACTTGTCTTCTCAGAGGATTGGTTTCCTCATCTCTACAATGAGTTTGGACTAAGAGCCTGTCTAGCTTTAAACCTGTGACCCTATGAGCAACACTGCCAAAGAAGTGTTACCTTCCTGAGAATTTGGATGAAAATAAGCCAAGTCCAATTTGATTCAGACGGGTCTGTGGAGTTTCCTTAAAAGGGAAATCTTCATTCCTGGACTCCTTCAGAAATAGGGCAGGGGAATGGGAGGGAGGCAGCTTGGGATTCCCAGGCCTATTTTTGACTTTGTTAATAGCTCATGAGCACACTAAGAGAGTTGCTTAGCCTTTTAGTGACCTTAGAGCACTAATTATTCCAGTACCAGAGAGAGGAAAAAGAACATCAGGCTAGAAGGCTGCAGCCTTGGGTTCAAGCATCAGCTCCATCACTAAGTGGCTGTGTGACCTTGGACAAACTTCTTGTGGTATTCACTATAAAATGAGGTTAGGTGAGAGCATCTTCAAGGTACCTTTCAGTTCTAAATTCTATGGCTACCTCTACATTTCAAAGAGAATTCCTAAAATGGAGAGCATCTTTTCTACTCATCTCTCTCTCTCTCTCTCTCTCTCTCTCTCTCTCTCTCTCTCTC
>NW_025360117.1:0-5427 GCF_016433145.1 Gracilinanus agilis | reverse complement strand
TTCATGACCCTGTTCCACACAACTGGGAGGATCAGAAGAAGACTCGGCGTGATGGCGATGGCGATGGTTATTCCCCCAACTGGACTCCCAGTTTTAATGAAGGCTGGACTGAGTTCAGAAGGGAGTTTCAGGTCAGGAAAAACTTACTAACATTTATTTATTTATTGTAGAGCTATCCCAAAGAAGTGAAGGCTGTCTAGGGTGCTCTTGGGCTCTCCTGTCCCCAGGGGTCTGCAGATAAAGGCTGAATGGGCCCTTGGAGGATTCTGGTCCGGCTCTGTCTTCCTTTCTGTGGCCTCTGATGGCCCTCCAGGCTTCCCCGGACTCTGATTCCTGCCTCTGGGTGTGGGATTTAACCTCTTTAGGCAGAGGCTTTCTCATTTTTGAAATGGGGCTCCAAAGAGTTCTTGTGCTGCCTACTTCACAGGGTTGGGGGAAGAGGAGGCAAGCTTGTGAGCTCCAAAACAACTATGGAAACGTGTATCAATATTGCTCTCATTTTCTCTGGTATCTGTGGCCTCTGTCCTTCCAGCAGGTTAGTGGCAAGCTTGAATTTGGAGGGGCTTATCTTGTTTCCTACAGGCATGGGGATGGCCCCCAAGTCCTGGTAATGTCCTCAGCTTTCAGTTCATCTTCACTTGAATCTTGGGCTCAGACCACATCCCAGGGATCAGCTCTGGAAATGGTCACCCGAATGCCACCTGGGCCCTTCCCAATTCTGATGCTGTAGTTCCTTTGGTCATCTGACTCCTATCACTGTAGGAAGTAAGAGGCTTCAGGAGGTCCTTGGGTTCCTTCCAGAGCTCTTCTTTAGCCTACAATGGCTTTTTTTTTTTTTTTTTTAGGCAATGGGGGTCAAGTGACTTGCCCAGGGTCACACAGCTGGGAAGTGTCCGAAGCAAGATTTGAACCCAGGACCTCTTATCTCTAGGCCTGGCTCTCAATCCACTGAGCTACCCAGCTGCCCCTACAATGGCTTCTTAAAGAATGAATAGGGTGGAGCTTAGCAGATAGAGTGCCAGGCCTGGAGATAGGAGTTCTGGGTTCAAATGTGGACTCAGATACTTTCTAGATGTATGACCTTGGGCAAGTCACTTAAACATAATTGCCTAGTTCTTCTTGGGTCCAATACTTAGTACTGATTCTAAGACAGATGGTAAAGTCTTTAAAAAAAATAAAGAATTGATAGGTTGGCACTTTCTTTCTCTAATAGGAGTCGGAATAGCTAATATAATAATAGCTAACATATATATTATATATACACATATAATATATCACTTTAAAGCTTGTAAGCCTCATATATATGATCTCCTTTGATTCTCACAACCTCCCTGAGAAGTAGGTTGGCTGTAATTATGATTCCCATTTTACAGTTGAAGAAACTGAGGCAAAGAGTGGTTAAAGTGAATTTCCCAGGTTCACACAGCTAGTGTTTGATGCTAGATTTGAACTCAAGTCTTCCGCGTTTCAGCTGCCTTCTTCCCTCTTGTCCCATTGACGAATTGCTCTTGGAACCTCCATTTTGAGGAAAGACCCACCCTGGGGTATGGTATTCTCTGGACTTCACCAGCATGTCATGGTGTCTTCCCTGTTCTGCTCTTCCATTCTCCTTTCTGGCTCCCTCATATGTGTGTAAGCTTAAAAACGAATATACAACAACTCCAAGTATTATATTTATTTAATAAGATTTTTTAACAATAACTTAAAGTAAAAGGAGTAAAAAGACAAAAGTAAAAGCCTAAGTAAAGCCAGCTTTTCCCGGACACACACACGTGGGGAAAGAGAGCGAGAGGGCGGGATTACAGCAAAATTTATAATAAGTAAGCACATAATGTGGACGAAGGGAAAAGGATTCTGGGAGATGAAGTCCAAGGGTTCAAGATTTCTAATTACAGTGTTGTCTTCCCCCATTAGAATGTTGTTGCCTTATTAACTTCCTGGTTCCATGACAGGGACTCTTAACTACCACACCGCCCAGCATCTTACATAAATTATATCTTATTTGATCCTCAAATTAGTTAGCTCAGGGAGTTAGCTGTTCTCTTTGGATTTCCCCCATAATCCTCTAGGGTCTTTATTTATACTTGGAGCAGAGGAGTCCCTCAGGCCTGTGTTTGCTCTGCTAGGTCAAATGCCCTTTTTAAATCAATAGCAAACCCAGCAGTACTTTGCTTTGCTTCCTTTTCTTAGGTACCTGTGTGACCAGGAAACTGAAAAACCCATCCAGCTACCTACACGCTCCCCTCCCAGACTGGCTGGTCACCTACCTTGGTCTTTAGCACACACCTCCTCCAGTCCTTGTCACCTCGAATCTGGGCCCAGTAATCAAACAGTAGGGCCCTTGCTTCTCCAAAAGTAAGACAACTGACTGCTCTATCCATCCACTCGCCATCCTTCTGATGCTCCAGACCCAAGCTCTCTCTCTTGGCCACCAGTCCCCGTCCTCGTTAGAATGTAAGCTCCTTGAAAGTGTCAGCCTAGACAACACAGAACCACTAAAGTATTTAAGAAAGAATAAGTCATTAATCAGGACAAGAGAAGCAAAGCTCAAGATTCAGCCACCGCACAGAGTCAAGCGCTAAACACCACACAGAGCCAGCAACGCTCTGGGACTCTGGGAACAATGTCTCTGGGAAAACACGCTGCCAAAGGAGATTTTCCAAAGAGCAATAGAACTTGAGGTCTTATAGACCTTTTGGGGAATTTAGGACAGAAAACACATACTGACTGGTTATAAGCAGGCCTGGGAAAGAGGTTGTAGCCAGAGACTGGGGTACCTGGGAGTAGCTTATGATACAATGGGAGAAACTTCTAAGACAAAAAGGGTGATTGAGATTTGAGTATTTCTGTCACTCCTATTCAGGATACTTAATGGATGTTTGGTGGTTCATTGTTGAGTCTTAAAACAAGTTCCTAAGGGACAGAGGCAAATTTGGGGGTTCCATAAACACAATTGACAAGGGTAAGGACTATTTATTTCAAATTCGATTTTGTATCTGTAGCACTTGGCCTGGCACAGAATAAACACTTATCAAAACCTTTTTCACTCACTAATTCCTACATTTATTTCAATCACTACGCATTCGTTTATTTATTTTAAAACCCTTATCCCTTCCCTCTTAGTGTAAGATTAAAATGAATAACCAGTACCCTCAGTATTATATTTTTATAAGATTTATTAATACTAACTTGAAGTAGAAGAATGTGATACCCTTAGTAATGAGAAGCAAAGCTTCCCGGGCTGAGCTCAGGGAAGAAAAGAGAGAGGGAGGACAGAGTTACACATAACTTTATTGATAAAATGTAAGGATCTTATGTGGGGATGAAGGGAAAAGGATGCTGGGAGATGTAGTTCAAGAGTACAGAATTCTATTTACACATTAGAATCAATACTGTGTATTGGTTCCTAGGCAGAAGAACTGTAAGGAAATAGGGATTAAGTGATTTGCCCAGGGTCACCCAACTAGGAAATGCCTGAGGTCAGATTTGAACCCAGGTCCCCACCCAACCCTGACTTACCATTTCTGTGATCTACCTTAGAGAGTAGATCACAGAAGTTTGTCCATTCTCTTCTGCTACCTTTATTTACCAAGTGTGCTCTTCATGTATGCATAAATCAGAGAATCATAAAATCATGGATAATGAACTAGAAGGGCTCTCAGCCTTTCTGACCCAATCCTCTCATTTTATAGATGACGAGACTGAGGCCCAAAGAGGTCTCCTGATTATTACTCCTAGCTTAGCTGAACAAAACAAGTCTATTCCTTTTTTCAAACGGAGGTCCTTCTGATATTTGAACCATTATTGCCAAATATCTCCACAGAGCTTACCAAGCACAGTTGAGGGGAGAGAAATGAAAAAAAAAAAGGCCTGATTCTTTCCCATGTCCTCTCTCCCCACTTCCCTCCTTTTCTATGAATCCATTGAGCAGGAGGGACTGTAGAGTCATTCAGAGCTACTCCCTTTGTCCCCCTCTGGTGCCATCTTGCCAATGCCCTCCCTACCCCACCCAGACTTGCCTACAAGGTGGTAACGACATTATTAAAGTTGATAAACCTAATGAGGAAGGAGGTAAATAGGCATCAACTTCAGCAAGAGTCAGAATAGAGAAGGAGGACTAGATCAGGGATTATGAGGTAGGGAACACCCAGTAATTGGTGGGAAGGAATTATGATTGATCCTAGTTTGACCAGATTGTAGGTAAAAGATTCAAGAAGAAATTAGAGTGGAAGTAGCTGGGTAGCTCAGTGGATTAAGAGCCAGGTCTAGAGATGGGAGGTCCTGGGTTCAAATTTGACCTCAGATTTCCTAGCTACGTGACCCTGGGCAAGTCACTTCACTCCCATTGTCTACCTCTTACCACTCTTCTGCCTTAGAACCAATACATAGTATTGATTCTAAGACAAGAAGGTAAGGGTTTAAAAACAAAAAAGAAAGGAAGAAATTGGAGGAGAGGACAGCTTCTGGGCATTGAACTGCCCTCCATCTGGCTAGCTTTGTATAACAGATGGGCAGAGCATTTGACTGATGCAGTGGAAGAGGCTGGAAGTCTAATTCCAGGAAAGCCATGATGACATGTGCCTTGGAGAAGCTTTGGAGCATGTGTGTGCCTGGTCCTAGCCTTTAACTGAAGTTGTTGAGCCTTGCCCCCTCCCTCCTTCTTGGTAGAGCTCTCTCCTGCTTTGACTCTTTCACTGATGGGTTCCAGACAATTACTATAAAGGGAAAGGTCTCCACCCACTCTCTCTAAGGTCAATAAGTGTCCCCTTGAAGAGAGGCCCCTATCCTTTGCCCTGGCTATTTGTCCTTTTGTTTCGGGGGCAGGAGCTGGAGGTTATGACCCTGTGAATCTCTAAAGGTCATACAATTGTAACTGAGCTGTCCAGGAATCTGGGAGTTGAGTCCATGCTGGGTTTTCCCCCCAGATCACCACTGATTCCTAAAGGAATGAGGACCCAGCTCGGTGGTACCTGAAAAGAAGTCATGCCCCATTCGATGTGTGGCCAATAAACTAGAACTTATTAATTATGAACTCATTCTCATCAGAGGCTGAGGAGGTCCAGGGGAGAATGTGCCCACATCTGTGAAGTCAATATCCCTTTAAAAAAGCTAAATTTTTTGAGAGATCCTGGTCATTAGGGGTCCTACAGCTGGCTGGGATTCAAGCTGATAGCATTAGAAAAGATACCCCAACTCCTTAGGGATTGCCCAAGAACCCTTGAGTAGGCAAGCTGACTCTGGGACAAAGAGGCTGTATTTGCTACCCTTGCATTTTTAAATTTTCTTTTTCTTCTTCTTTTGGGTATTTTATTTGTTCCCCAATCCCACCTAAAAACAATTTGTAACATTTGTTTGTTTTTTAAATTTTGAATCCCAAATTCATTCTCTCTCTCTCTCTCTCTCTCTCTCTCTCTCTCTCTCTCTCTC
>NW_025360116.1:0-5402 GCF_016433145.1 Gracilinanus agilis | reverse complement strand
AGACCAAAACAGACCTGGCGAAGATCTGCCGAAAATGAAACAAAAAAGTCGGAATGACATGGGCCCAGCTGGGGAAGTTGCCCAGAACAGAGTCCGCTGGCATGAGATGGTTGTGGCCCTATGCTCCTAGGGAGTCAACAGGAATAATAATAATAAAATAATAAAATTCTTAGCTTTAGTACTATTTCTTTTGCCTTTGTTAACACTGTATCCTTTGCATTTATAAAAGAATTTGCCAGATCTTGCATAATTCCATCTGTAGTTCCTTGATACTCAAGCTGCTTTTTCAGATATGGGGAGGCAAGAGTTGGAGATGATCAGGAATAACATTTCAGATATGGAGCAGTCAGTGAAAATGCCTGGAGTTGGGAGATAACTCCACGTGCAGATAAGAGCAAAGAGGCTAGTGTCACCAGATCTCAGAATATGTGGAAGGGAGAAAGAAAGAAACCTAGTAAGGTAGAAAGGGATCACATTATGGAGGTGTTTGAAAACCAAATGGATGATTATTTTTTAATTTGACCCTGGATATAATAAAAATCAATGGTGCTTACTGAATAAGCGGGTGATACTCTGACCTTAGCTTTAGAAATATCTATTTGATAGTTGAATAATGGATGGATTGGAATGGACAAAGACTTGATGCAAGAAGACCAATCAATCAGTAGGTTACTGAAATAGTTTGGGCTTAAGTTGATAAGGCCTATACCAACATAGTGGAAATGTCAGAAGATAAAAGGAGGTATCTACAAGAGATGTTATGAAGGTAAACCCTCAGGCTATAGTGACAGATTGGATATGGGGGTGAAAGAGTAAAGATTCAAAAATTACACCTAAATTGAGAACTTGGGTGGCTTTGAAGATAGTGGTACCCTGGACAGTAAAAGAAAGTTAAAAATAAGAAGAATTGGAGGGAATGATGAATTTACCTTTGGACATGTTCAAGTTAACATTTCTTTTGTTGTTGTTCGGTCATGTCCAACTCTTCATGACCCCATTTGAGGTTTTGTTGTCAAAGATACTAATATTATTTGCCATTTCCTTCTTCAGCTCATTTTATGGATGAGGATATTGAGGTAAACAGGCCCAAGTGATTTGTCCAGGGTCAAACAGCTACTGAGTGGCTGAGGCCAGATTTGAAGTCAGGGAGATGAGTTTTCCTGACTACAGACTGCTGTAACATGTTTACGGGGCACTCATTAATGTCATTTGGATGAGTATATTTTCTTGATAGTATATTTATTAATATTTAATCTAATCAGATTTTAAATTTCCCATCCATTTTTCCCCATCATTTTTCTTCACAGACTAATCCACAAAGTCATTTACTTCATGGTTGGTAAATTCTTCATTGACATTGCCTATTTCTTCTTTTTTTAATTCCAATTTTTGTCCCATTATGCATAATTGTACCTTTCTCTCTGATAGAGTTCATTCTCATCTTTATGTTCATAGTCCTCAATTATTTGTACTTAGGTGCCACATTACCCTAGCAATATATATCTCCTTTCATTTTCCTTGCAAATTCTTCTGGTACCTAATTACTTCTCTAGATTGCTTTTCTCCAGTTAGATTTTATATTTCCTGTGGGCCATGGCTCAGAATTTAATAGACTCTTTATACTTTCATCACACTATGTTCATAAAGAAGAGCAGTATTTTTTTTTGTTTTGGAATGGAATGCTATAAGAAATGTCACTGAGAGTAGGATTTTTTTAAACCTGATGCATCCATTTGACCTCTACGTGATCAGATCTTGAGACACTGAGGCTTTTCAAAATGAACAGACAGAATTTTCCATGACAACTTTCATTATGTTTCCTGTTGTTCTCTATAATAAATTAATGTCTTTTCTACAGTTCTCTGACTTCAACACCTCTCTTCAATATTTTCATGACTAAGAATATCAGGAGTAATTGAACCAATTTCTTGTTAAACATTTTCCAAAAGATAACAAACATTTTGTGTCACTTAACCTAACACAAATCTCCGTGAGGCTCATCTAAAGGTTTCATTCAACCTGATAGAGTTCCTAATTACTAATCATTAATTCTTTTAAAAATAATTTTGTCAGTCAGCTTTCAATGCCTTTAAAATGTGTCTTGTTTTTGAGTCAATTCAAATTAATTTTGTAATTATGATTTCACATGGCATCATCTGAAAATCTTTACTAGAAGTCAAGTTGTATTACATCTATTCTTTTCTGTTCACCACCTAATCATGTAATTCTATCAAAAAAGCAATCAGGGAGCAGCTGGGTAGCTCAGTGGAGTGAGAGTCAGGCCTAGAGACAGGAGGTCCTAGGTTCAAACCCGGCCTCAGCCACTTCCCAGCTGTGTGACCCTGGGCAAGTCACTTGACCCACATTGCCCACCCTTACCAATCTTCCACCTATGAGAAAATACACTGAAGTACAAAGGTTTAAAAAAAAAAGCAATCAGGTTTGCCAGATACAATTTGTTTTTATTAACATATATATTTTATTCACTTCTTTTGCCTAGTGTTGTATTTTGGCTGTTAATATAAACTCTAAGTGACTACAACTTCAAGGATAACTCTCATGTCAAGATGATGTTTTTTTCATGAATGATTTCAGTCAATTAAAAAAATAAATGTTTCCATTAAAAACGTTTTAAAATGTCTATTAAATATTGCATTGTTGATCTTCAATTGAGGTATACAAAGTTGGTTTCTAGATCATCTAAATTCAGAGATTCATTGTACTTTTCCTTTTTTATTGAAAATTTCTCTATGTAGTTCTCTCTCTTGTTCTATCCTAGACTAACATTTTAAATTCAAGACAAAGTCAATGACATGCATTCTCAAGGTCATCCAGTGCATATGGTGTCATCACCAGGCAATCTTGACTTTTGTCTTGCCCCTGGACTTTGATTACTCTGGGAAAGAGAGTGATGCTGACAATTTTTCACAATTCCACCTCACTAAAATCTAAATATCATCCCATTATGATATCGATATCCTTTGAAAATGAAGGTTGAACAACAACAAACACTATACTCCAAAATAACTGATTCCATCTTTCTCATTACTCCCTCTGCTATCATAGATTGCAACCTTAGTATTTACTCTTTATGAACTACTACAGCCAAATAATAATAATAATAATCACCTAGTGGTCAACATTATGGAGAAGAGCCTTTCTTTAGCTATTCTAGACCTTAGAAGATTTTGACTATAGAGTTCACTGAGAGGTTCATTCTAACTTGGCAAGACCTATCAGTTCATTTCTTTAGTAAACACAGAAAATAGTTCCCTGAACTCATGAAACAAGCTCTTTTGATTCTATTTCCATAACCTTTTTGACATTGATTTCCTGTCCACTCATATTGGTACTTTATTGAGGGCTTCCTCACCTCATTTCTGAATTAGTGTAACAATTCTCTTGCTTCTAGTGTTTTGCCTTCCCCAATTCATTATAGTTGCCAAGGGTTTTTCTAGGGTACACGTCAAACAGTGTCATTACTGTTCAGTCATTTCAGTCATGTTTAATTTTTCATGACCCCATTTGTGATCTTCTTGGAAACGATACAGGAGTGGTTTTTGTCGTTGCCTTTTCTAGGTCATTTTACAGATGAAGAATCTGAGGTAAACAGGGCTAAGTGATTGCCCAGCATCACACAGCCATTGAGAGTCCGAAGTCAGATTTGTACTTAGGTCCTCCTGTCACCAGATTTACACTCTGTCCACTTTGCCTTCTAGCTACCCTTATATAAACAATATCACTCTACTTTAAAACTTTTGTGGCTCCCTATGACCTCTATTCAGAGATTCTGGTGCCTGCACAAAAAACCCAGGACAGCATTTGTCTAAGTGGAGAATTCTAAGGTTCTGTACATGCATAGAGTGTTCAGACAACATCTCTGTAATTTAAGAACCTGGATAATTCTGTGATATATATGAATTCTTTTGTGATCTGGAGAGCATGGGGGAAGCTAGGTGGCTGAGTGTTATGTAACAGGTGTAGAGATAGAAAGTTCTGGTTTCAAATATGTCCTCAGACACTCCCTAGCTGTGTGACCCTGGGCAAGTCGACCCGATTGTCTAGCCTTTACCACTTTTCTATCTTAGAACCAATACAGGGTATTGATTCTAAAATGGAAGGTAAGAGTTTAAAAAAAGTGTTATCTACGATAAGGAAGTCACATATCCTTGAAGTATGGAAGCAAGTACATGTGTATACACACAAAATTACTTTTATGCATAGAAATACAATATGTACATACATTATATGTGTATATGAAAGGACTTATAGATATATGAATTTATACTGTCTTTACATATTATTATTTTTATGTAAATTCATCAATATTTCATAGGATGGATTATTTCATTGATGTGTATACATTCCCTTCAGAACAGATTATAACCTACACGTCTTCTAGTCTTTATTACAAACGTGTGATTCAATGCACTCTCTTCTCTACCTTAATTTAAATAGAGATTTACAGTTTACAAAAGTGTTCTGCCACAGCAGTCTGTAAGACAGAAAGGCAGTATGGTATTGGGAATTACAGAGTTTGAAATTAGAAGGCTTTGAATCTTGCTATTTGCTAATATTATGTCTATGGGCAAGTCATTATATATTGCTGAGTCTCTGTTTCTCTATGTGCACAACCAGATTTCCAAGTTACATTCCAGATATAAATTTTATCATCCTCAGTAAAATCTTCCTCATTTTAAATAGGAAACAAGTTCAGAATTCAAGATACTTCTAGTCTTCTATTTCAGATATGGATACTTAGGCTACTTCTTTCAAGATTTATATATAAATTAGGCCTTTTTATCTTTTTAGAGTCAAGAATATTTCTAATAAAAGTAATAATGTACAAAATCCATATCTTTTTAAAAATAGAGTATCTTTTTTCATGAAAGCACAACTTTCCCAAGACTCTCTATTTGTGTCAGAAATTATGTTGTTTTATTTTTACTTTTCTTTATGTCTCATTTAGACTTTAATTAGACACTAGCTTCCACCACTTAAAAAGATAGAGTGATATCCAGTGATGCCATTACTAGGTCTATGCTCAAAAAAAAATCAGAGAAAGATCTCATAGTGGTTAAGAGGAGAACTATTGATAGTGTTAACCCCCCTTCTTCCCCCACCAAAAAAATGAAAATAAAAGCAAGTCACTGAAACATTTAAAAGTACATTGAAGAGAACAGAAGGAAATTCAGACAGAAATACTAACCAACACAATAGCTTATAAATAACTTGTTGAATTTATTTCATCCTTTTAAAAAGCAAACTGCACATGTTATTTGTGGTTTCATGTATAATTCTCCTTTTCTGTTGCATTTTGTATAAAGAAACCCCCCTCCTCCCTCCCTCCCTCCCTCCCTCTCTCTCTCTCTCTCTCTCTCTCTCTCTCTCTCTCTCTCTCT
>NW_025360115.1:0-1259 GCF_016433145.1 Gracilinanus agilis | reverse complement strand
CTTATGCAAACACCCCAAGTTTGAGACATCTGTTACATTCAGATGATGAAAAAAGAGGTAGTAGTGGACCAATATCCTGGATTGAGAGAGTAGCTACATTTTGCTCCCAGTTGACCCTATAGATTCAAAAGCAACTTAACCTCTTTACTTTAA
The DNA here is from genome assembly GCF_016433145.1 of Gracilinanus agilis. Taxonomy (NCBI): domain Eukaryota; kingdom Metazoa; phylum Chordata; class Mammalia; order Didelphimorphia; family Didelphidae; genus Gracilinanus; species Gracilinanus agilis. The sequence continues at coordinate 1,106 of NW_025360115.1, read as the reverse complement.
ATGTAATCGCAACCAGACCCATCAAAGAGTCTGCAATATGAACTATGCAATTTTGCTTTAATCTAGGGGTTTTTAACCTTTTCTTGTATTATGGACTCCTTTGTCAGTCTGAAGAAGTCTGTGGATATTAATGTATTTAATCAAAGAAAATAAGATAAATAGGATTACAAAAGAAAATCTTGTGAAGCTAATGAAGATAAAAATGTATTTTTCTCCATTTGAATATGTGAACCTCTTGAAATTTATCCACAGAGCCCTTAGGAGATAATAAACCCCAAATTAAAAACTCTTGCCTGGAATCCTCTGGAGAGATGGCATGCTGTTGAGATCTTAGCAAGAGAAGCATATGACAGGTCTACAGCAAAAGTAGTGGGGAAGTACACTGAGAGGACACACAAAACTTTTGCCATTTTCTTTTTCTTTTGACCTGATGAGATGTTGAAACATTATCTCTTTCTCTGTAACTCCTTACCAGAAGCTCCATCTCACTTGTTCCCTCTTGGAATGGCTCTTTCCTACGAGACTGAATCTCTGTCTCTTTCTCCATCATCTCTATCTCCATTTTATCTCTTTGTCACCTGCTTCTGCTTCTGTGTTTCACTGTGTCTCTGCCTTTGTCCCTCTCCCTCTCTTGAACCCACAAGATTTTATTTATATCAAATAAATCTGAGACTCTAGAAGGGGAATCAATTTGTAATTCTAATTCCTTGATAGGAATATGTCTACAGCATTACAGTTTTCATATGTACATAGAAATCACCAAGACATGCACATGTAAACAAACACATATATGGCATATAATAAATATGTACTAGATATACATGAATATATTCTATATGTAGATTTTAATTCATAGAAATTATTTTTTAAAATAATGTTTGCGTTTTTAGTGAAAATTTCCATCTCCTACCTTTAAATAGTCTTATTTTGTTGAATGAATTCTTTTCTATCACAATGTTCTGCTATAAGACAGTGCTCTAGAGATCCTGAAGGAATCCTGTGAAGCAGATCTTTTCCTAGAATCATGTTAACAACTATGTCTTTACCAAACAATCTAGTAGTAGTCTCTCTCTCTCTCTCTCTCTCTCTCTCTCTCTCTCTCTCTC
>NW_025360114.1:0-1329 GCF_016433145.1 Gracilinanus agilis | reverse complement strand
AGATGGTTCTGGCCCTGGCTCTGCCACTCATCCATTGCATGAACTTTTGCCTCTCAGAGGCTATTTCTCCCTCTGGAAAGTGGAGGCATTAAACTTCTGGGATTCTAAGAACTAGTCCCGGAAGAAGGTGATATGATCCTTCCCTTGGGTAGAGGGGAAAGTTATCCTGAGAACCAGGAGAGCCTGCCCTGCCTCAGAATCCAGGAAATGAGAGCTTTCAATTCACCGACCCTGATCAATAAACTCAAGTGGACCCTTCTTACCTCAGAGATCCAACCTAAGGTGCTCTGTCTGACAGTGAGAGCTCTTCTTGACCAGGCCCCGCCTACCTTTCCGGCCTTCTTATGTTATATTCTTATGTTCCTAGGCATCTGGGTGACCCAGTAGATTCGAGTTTTGGATTCAAAGTCTGAAAGACCTAAATTCAAATCTGGCCTCAGACGAGGTGACTGGCTCTGGGCCAGGCACTTAACCTCTGGCCTCTTCAGTTTTCTCCTGTGTAAACTGGTTCTAATACTAGCACCTTCCTCCTGGCTTGTGGTGAGGATCAGATGAGATCCTGCTTGTAAAGGGCTTAGCACAGTGGCCGCACCCAGTAGGAATTTTAATCCCTGTTTGTTCGTCTCTTCCTTCCTCCCCACACGTTCGATGGATCAGTCGCACCGGAGACAAGTCTGTCTCCTCGCTTTGGCCCTGGCTGTCCGTCCCCCCAGCTCGAGTGCCGTCTTCCCGTCTTTGGCAGAGGCTTTCCTCCATCCCGTCTCTTCCTGACAACTCCCGCTCGTGGATGGGATTGCCTAGTGTTTCCCCTGCCCGGATGGCGAATGTACCTAGATATTGGCACATCCTCTGTCCCACTGGAACGGGAGCGCCTGGGGTGGGCTGGGGGAGGGGAGGAACGGGGGTGACCCTGCTTTTTGTTTAGCTTTGCTTTTGGTGGAATCTGCCGCGCTTACACAGTGCCCTGCACCTTGGCGCAATGCCTATGGACCGATGACTGACTGGTGGAAGATAATGACTAAAGCCCAGGATCGGGACCTGAGAGCTGGGGAGTCCCTGGGACTCTTCCGGTGTCCCGTCTGCCCTCCCCTGCCTTCCCCTCCTCCTGCTCAATCTCACCCCCACCCCCTCCCCGGAGGTGGGGTGACTAGCTCCTGGCAGAAGGAGGCCGCAGCTCGGAGCAGCCAAAAAACGCTGACGCGGACGGGACGGCCTGGAGCGGAGAGGACGGACGGGCGGCGCTTTGTGGGCTTGCTGGCTCTTGGCGCTTCTCGCTCTCATTCGTTCTCTCTCTCTCTCTCTCTCTCTCTCTCTCTCTCTCTCTCTCTC